>NW_011494787.1:3774281-3774508 GCF_000754665.1 Bison bison bison
CATCTCTTTCAGAATTTTCCACAGTTTATTGTGATCCACACAGTCAAAGACTTTGGCATAGTCAATAAACCAGAAAGAGATGTTTTTCTGGAACTCTCTTGCTTTTTCCATGATCCAGTGGATGTTGGCAATTTGATCTCTGGTTCCTCTGCCTTTTCTAAAACCAGCTTGAACATCAGGAAGTTCACGGTTCACATATTGCTGAAGCCTGGCTTGGAGAATTTTGA
>NW_011494787.1:3774964-3786412 GCF_000754665.1 Bison bison bison
ATAGCTCCACTGGAATTCCATCACCTCCACTAGCTTTGCTCGTAGTGATGCTTTCTAAGGCCCACTTAACTTCACATTCCAGGATATCTGGCTCTAGGTGAGTGATCACACCATCATGATTATCTGGGTAGTGAAGATGTTTTTTGTACAATTCTTCTCTGTATTCTTGCCACCTCTTCTTAATATTGTCCGCTTCTGTTAGGTCCATACCATTTCTTTCCCTTATTGAGCCCATCTTTGCATGAAATGTTCCCTTGGTATCTCCAATTTTCTTGAAGAGATCTCTAGTCTTTCCCATTCTGTTGTTTTCCTCTATTTCTTTGCATTGATCACTGAGGAAAGCTTTTTTATTTCTCCTTGCTATTCTTTGGAACTCTGCATTCAGATGCTTGTATCTTTCCTTTTCTCCTTTGCTTTGGCATAGGTGTGGTACGTATATAATGGAGTATTGCTCAGCCATAAAAAGATATGAAACTGTGCCATTTGCAGGGATATGGCTGGACCTAGAGACTATCATATAGCGTGAAGTCAGAAAGAGAAAACCACAAATGTGGAATCTAGAGAAATGGTATAGATGAACTCATGTACAAAGCAGAAATGGAGACACAGACATAGAAAGCAAACATATGGATACCAAAGGGGGAAGGGGAGTGGAATGGGCTGAGAGACTGTGATCGACGTATATGCCCTACTACGTTACAGTAGATAACTAATGAGAACTAACTCTATGGCACAGGGAACTGGACTCAGTGCTCTGTGGTGACCTAAATTTCCTGGGAAGGAAATCCGAGGAAGAGGGAATATATGTATATGTGTGTCTGATTCACTTTGCTATATAGCTGAAACTATTGTAAAGCAACTATTTGTTGTTGTTGTTTAGTTGCTAAGTTGTGTCTGACTCTTTCACAACCACGTGGACTGTAGCCTGTCAGGCTTCTCTGTCTATGAGATTTCCCAGGCAACAATGCTGGAGTGGGTTGTCCTTTGCTTCTCCGGGGGATTTTCCTGACCCAAGGATTGAACCTGTGCACGTCTCCTGCATTGGCAGGTGGACTCTTTACCATTGAGCCACCTGGGCTTCTAACATGATAAATGTGATGTATATAACCCATGGAAATAGAAGTTTTTGGATATGTCAGTTGTTGCTAGGACTATAAAATGGCACTGGGACTAGGGGGAGCCTCTAGATTACCCTAATTTTACTATTTGCACAGGGGCCATTGGTTGGCCATGGGAGGAGGTGGGGGAAGGATATAAACACCTTTGCTGGATGTGCAAGGGTGGGCGTGCCGGTGGGGGGTTGGGGGAGGGACTTGGAGCAGTACTATAAAGGGGGTGACAGGGCTCTGAAGACAAACCTCAACTAAGTTCTTAGAAGGAGAAACTGGGCTCCAGGGAATCTAAGGGACTTTTTCCAGAGATGCCCGGTACCTGGCCCAGTGGAGAGTAACCTAGGAGTTCCCGTATTCAGCACTCACTGTGGTGAGTCTGTTTTCTTAGGATGCACCATCAGGCGCTTGGCAGGGGACTCTTGGTAACGGTGCTGGTGGTGACTCTGGGGGTAACCAGCACGTCCTGTCTTCAGCGGGGGAGCTCTGCCTTTCAACTGGCTTTGCATCAAACACAGGCCCCTGTAGAGTCATGGTAGTACATAGTATCAGCTATCACACTGTAGTCTCAGCTGTGATCCTTTATAGATCCTCAAATACCCAGTGATTTAGTCACAGATTTAGTAAATCTTTGACTCTCCACACTGTGTTTTGTGGGGACCTCAGCCATTCCTACCCACATGTTCAGTGTTAAATAGGCGCAAACTGGGAAGTTTAGTGGCCTTGGTGTCGCCAAAGTCAAACATGACTGAGCAACTCACACAAATACTACTGCTATTACTACTACTAGTACTATTACTACTCTGACTTCACATTTGTTGAGAACACTGCCTTTGTCAAATCCTATACATGGGCCCACTCCACACAAGACACCAGCGGTCACTAGGGGGCTGGGGAAGAGTCAGCTGCCCTCACAGCTGATTAGAATCTAGCTGGGTGGCGTGCGGGTGAACAGAATGGGAAAGTACTTGGCAGTGACCTGGAGCCGTGTAGAGGTGCTTACTTTTTTCTGCTTGGTCTTACTAAGACTTAACTTGATTAAAAAACAAAGCAAGATTAAGCCCAGCTTGAAGCAATGATTTTTAACATGAGGATATCTGGTTGGAAAACCCTTGTAGTTCAAAGGCCACATGAAACTCTCCTCCTCTCTTCTGCTCGGAAAAAAGTAGAGGATTGCCCAATAAATTTCCTTGTCTCTCTGTTTCATTTCAGTGCAAGGGTGGTAGGGTGGGGAGAAGGAGAGCCTTGTTTTGTGGCAGCAGATCATCTTCCCAGTGATATGCCCTACTAAAAAAAAAATCACAGCTATTTTATTTCTTTAATTTCACTGGAACATGGGGCAGGCATTGCTTACTCATTATGTGAGAAAAGGTCTGCGTGACCCGAAGTGTTTCTCTCTGGGCCTTCTGGAGTCTCTGCCACTCCCACCATTAGCAAGACTCCTTGGGGATCTTTGGGAGCTCTGTTCATGTTAACTAAGTGGATGTGTTCTCACGCTCATTTGCACAACTTAGTCCCATGATTGGGTCCCTGTTCAGCATGTTGCCCAGTGGCCGGCATCTACTGCTCTCCACCTGCCCTGAGTCCCTCCATGAGTCCCTAACCAGCTGACACTTTAACTCTGCTTCACCTTCATTCTCACATTAAGACTTATCTATTCTACACTCCAGTTCCCCTGACCACTGTCCTGGCTTCAAGGTTATCAGTGGCTAACCGATGGCTATTTATTAGGATTTTTTAACTGTGTTCTCAAGGGCCTAGGAGGCCCTCCAGAAAGTGCCTTTGGGGTCACTTGTAGAACTCAATGAGGAATCAGGATGGGGATAATTCAGTTATACCCATGCAGCAAAACTTGTGTATTTTATATATGATTACCTCCTTGTAAGTGTCCCTTTAAAGGGTCTTGCTTGAAAAAAGTATTTGGGGAGCACTTCCTGAGACTAAAAACCTGTACAAATGAGCACCAGAATGAGCCCAGTTGGTTATCCTCTAATAACCTAGAAGATAGGAATGGATCAGGGAAGGCTTGCCTACTTCTCATCTTGTCTACAGCTTGCCCTTCTTGGAGATGTCTGTTCTCTTGTCACTCAGGGGGAACACAATCAAATACGATTTCATACAAGTGAAGGGCTTGATGGCTGACATACATTTCTTAATCTTGACCTTTTTTCCTTAATTTTTTTTAAATTGTGAAATAGACACAAATAAAAAGATGCAACAAAAAATTAAATTGCATTGTTCAAAATGGATCAGAAAGTGAGTCCTCATGTAACCCCCACTCAAGTCAAGAGGTAGAACTTGGCCTGTACTTCTGAGTTCCCTCCCATCCCCTATGCTTCTACCCATCACTACCCTCAAGTTAACCACTATCCCAGCTTTATGGTAATCACCTCCTGGCTTTTCATCTTAGCAGAAATCCCTAACAACTATAGTTCGGTTTTATCTGGTTTTGAAATTTACATTAATGGAATAATAAATCCTTTTCTTCTTTTCCTAAATGTCTTCATCATCCTTTTTGCCTCCCCCTCACAGAGTCGGACATGACTGAAGCAACTTAGCAGCAGCAGCCCAAACACATAAGAAACATATTCTGTAAATCTTAGGAAGGATTGCAGTAACATTTCTACATTTTAAGACTGAATAGTGAGAAAAAGTAGTTGAATAATAATGATTCTTAACAAATGTCTCTAGCTTGGAGACAATTACAGTGAGCAGGTATTAAAGAAAACGCAGTGTCACCATAATTAGTATTTACGGAAGAATGTTCATGGGAAAGGACTTTCTATTTTAACTTCACAGATACTTACAATTCTTGAGAAGCAGGTATATGGCAAACAGAAGTGTCTGCTGCTTCTTCATCTTTCCTTTTCCTTCTTCTAAAAATCTCCTTGGCAAGGACAAGAAGGGACATACATTATTCTAGGGTCTCCCAGAAAGACAGGGGCAACTGGGACTGTGAGTAGCCCCCCCGACTTGGGTCTGACCTTCTGCCCCCTTGGCCCCCACCTCTTTCTGATGGTGAATGTTGAGAGATGGTGATGGATGGTTAGTCACAAATAGTTTCCAATTTACCAAAGTGCACCCGGCTTTCTCTGAACCTCTTTGAAATGCTTTTAAAGCAACATCGAGAATGGAATTCAACAACAATTCCCACAGCTGCAGTCAGAATACAGCGACCCCAGGAGCAGCTGGGGCAGTTGTTTTCATGTTTTGTACTTGGTGTTTTCATAAAAGCTCTTCCAGAAGGTTCTGGAAGGTCCTGTGGCATCCATACTCTGAGGAACTGAGTCTGGCCCAGGCCCTTAGATTCCAGGCCCTTATCCAAAGTTTCTCTAGCAACGTGCTCTCCCAGAAGCACCCTTGCTGTGTCCTCCCAACATCCCATCCCAACAATCTACAGGCGAGAGAATTTGTCTGGTGGCAGCTCTGTTTAGTGAAGAGAACCCTCACAGAGAAGTCAGGATCCCAGGTTCTGGCCTCAGATAAAGCTTTACTCAGCCCTGTGAACTTGTCTCAATCTCATCTCTCTTTGGCCTTAGTTCCCACAACTATAAAGTAAGGAAAGTGAAAGTCACTCAGTCGTGTCTGACTCTTGGCGACCCCATGGACTGTAGTCCATGGAATTCTCCAGACCAGAATACTGGAGTGGGTAGCCTTTCCCTTCTGCAGGGGATCTTCCCAACCCAGGGATTGAACCCAGATCTCCTGCATTGCAGGCAGATTCTTTACCAGCTGAGCTATCCAGGGAAGCCATAAAGTCAAGAGGTTGGATAGAAAACCTTAGGATCCCCTTGCTGTAGGGAGTTAGCAGTGATGGTTCAAGGTGAGCACTTCATTACAGCAGAGAGTAGAGACAGTTTCTTTGGCGGGGTTGTTTTTATATGGAGACAGAAGAGTCAACAGAATAAGTAGTCTCTCTGGAGGCAAGCTTAATAGATGATGAAGGACTCTGATACAAGACAAAGCAAACATAACACACTTTTTTAATAAAAATCTCTCCCACAATAAATAATTATCTCTTCTCCAATTGCCTATTATGGTACCTGAAATGTCACCAAGAGATCCCTCTTTTCCTTTTTTGCAGATTTTGTGATTCTAGGATCTATTATAAAAAGATGTAAGTGTCTCTAAAAGGAGGAATAGATAATATTCTATTATCTATTGAGATAGATATCATTGTGATTCGTGGCTTGAGAGGGGACTGAGTAATCACTGCTGTCCACAGTGGCTTGCTTGTGACGAAGCTCAGAGCAGTTCCCAACTTGAAGGGCTATATTCTATACCATCTCTTCTCAAACTTTAATGAGCCTATGAATTATCCAGGAGGATCTTGTTAAATGCATATTTCGATTCGGTAGGTCTCTGTGGGACCTGAAAGAATCTGCATTTCTAATAAGCTCCCTGGTGACATGGATGCTGCTGGTCCCCAGAGCACACACCTGGAGTAACAAGACTATATAGCACATGACCTAGTCTTCTGCACAGAGATAACTGGACTACAGAAGTTGAGCACTTGACTTCAAGCCAGCCAATCTGTGAGCTGACCTCTGCTCAAAAGGGCATGATGAACCAATCACAAATTTAAACAGGAGAGATGGACAGAGGCTTCAGGACACAGAGAGAAGGCCTGACTCCTTTTAATGGCAATATGAGAGAAGGATTGTCTGAAGACAGTCTTCCAAGGGCATAAGCTGTCAGTCTGGATCTTGAACACTGACTGACTTCTCTGGTTTCTGTCTCTATAAGGCATGCTGGACTCTACTTCCTCTTCATCCCATCAGGCCTGTCTGTTGAGATATTTTTCCAAGGTTACTGAGGAGCATACCACATGATTAAAATTCCTATTGAATACTGAAAACCCTGAGATGAAGTTTGGGTGGGGATGTACACCTGGGTAAGCATTTATTCTATAAAATTCCCTCTTAGAACTGCTTTTGCTACATCCCATAAGTTTTGGTATGTTGTATTTCTATCCTGAAGAATAGTTCATGTACTCTCAAGAAGAATATGTATCCTGCTATTGTTTAATTGAATGTCTTGCACATGTCTGTTAGGTCCATTTGACTTATAGTTTAAGTCCAGTGTTTCCTTATTGATTTTCTGTGTGGATGATCTAACCATTGCTGAAAGTAGGATATTTAAGTACTTAGTATTATTGTATTGTCTATTAATCCCTCCAGATCTGTAAGTATTTGCTTAATATATTTAGGTATTCCAATGTTGGGTGCATATATATATATTTGCAATTATTATATCATCTTGAATTGACCTCTTTATCATCACATAACTGTTTGTTTTTTTTTTAATCTCTTGCAATTTTTGACTGTGTTTGTTTGTTCAGTTGCTGAGTCCGACTCTTATGGCAAAGGGGTTTGTGTAACTCAATGAATCTATGAGCCATGCCAGTCAGGGCCACCCAAGACAGACAGGTCAGAGTGGAGAGTTCTGACAAGATGTGATCCACTGGAGGAGGCAATGGCAAACCACCCCAGTATACTTGCTGTGGAAACCCCATGAACTGTGTAAATTTTGACTTATAGTCAACCTTTTCAGATAAAAGTATAGTTATTCTTGTTCTCTTTTGTTTTCCACATGCACAGAATATCTTTTTCCACCTTTTACTTTTAGCCTATGTGTGTCCTTGAAGCTAAAGTAAGTCTCTTATAGTAGCATAGTGTTGAGTTTTTTGTTTTATCCATTCAATCACTCTATACTTTTTGTTTGGTGCCTTTAATCCATTTACATTTAATAGTTATTGATCAGATCAGATCAGATCAGTCACTCAGTCGTGTCCGACTCTTTGCGACCCCATGAATCACAGCACACCAGGCCTCCCTGTCCGTCACCAACTCCCAGAGTTCACTCAGATCCACATCCATCAAGTCAGTGATGCCATCCAGCCATCTCATCCTCTGGCGTCCCCTTCTCCTCCTGCCCCCAATCCCTCCCAGCATCAGAGTCTTTTCCAATGAGTCAACTCTTCACATGAGGTGGCCAAAGTACTGGAGTTTCAGCTTCAGCATCATTCCTTCCAAAGAAATCCCAGGTCTGATCTCCTTCAGAATGGACTGGTTGGATCTCCTTGCAGTCCAAGGGACTCTCAAGAGTCTTCTCCAACACCACAGATCAAAAGCATCAATTCTTCAGCGCTCAGCCTTCTTCACAGTCCAACTCTCACATCCATACATGACCACAGGAAAAACCATAGCCTTGACTAGACGAACCTTTGTGGGCAAAGTAATGTCTCTGCTCTTGAATATGCTATCTAGGTTGGTCATAACTTTTCTTCCAAAGAGTAAGCGTCTTTTAATTTCATGGCTGCAGTCACCATCTGCAGTGATTTTGGAGCCCCCCAAAATAAAGTCTGACACTGTTTCCACTGTTTCCCCATCTATTTGCCATGAAGTGATGGGACCGGATGCCATGATCTTCGTTTTCTGAATGTTGAGCTTTAAGCCAACTTTTTCACTCTTCACTTTTACTTTCATCAAGAGGCTTTTGAGTTCCTCTTCACTTTCTGCCATAAGGGTGGTGTTATCTGCATATCTGAGGTTATTGATATTTCTCCTGGCAATCTTGATTCCAGTTTGTGTTTCTTCCAGTTCAGCATTTCTCATGATGTACTCTGCATATAAGTTAAATAAACAGGGTGACAATATACAGCCTTGACGTACTCCTTTTCCTATTTGGAACCAGTCTGTTGTTCCATGTCCAGTTCTAACTGTTGCTTCCTGACCTGCATACAAATTTCTCAAGAGGCAGATCAGGTGGTCTGGTATTCCCATCTCTTTCAGAATTTTCCACAGTTTATTGTGATCCACACAGTCAAAGGCTTTGGCATAGTCAATAAAGCAGAAACAGATGTTTTTCTGGAACTCTTTTGCTTTTTCCATGATCCAGCGGATGTTGGCAATTTGATTTCTGGTTCCTCTGCCTTTTCTAAAACCAGCTTGAACATCAGGAAGTTCACGGTTCTTGATAGGTGAAGACCTACTCTTGCCTCTTATTGTTTCCTGGCTGTTTTGTAGTTTCTTTGTTCCTCTCTTACCGTCTTCCTTTGTGAATTGATGATTTTCCTAGTGGTATACTTTAATTGTCTTCTCATTATCTTGTGTGTATCTGCTATAGGTTTTTGGTTTGTGTTTACCTCTTAGGCTTACTTGAAACATCTTATTGATATAAATAGTCTATTTCAAGCCAATCACAGCTTCAACTGCATACTCTACACTTTCAGTCGTCCTCCACATTTTATGTTTTTGATTTACAATTTACATCTTTTTATATTGTGTATCCATTAACAATTTTTGTATTTATAGCCTTTTAAATACTTTTGTCTTTAACCTTTAAACTGGAGAGAAATGGTTAGAAATGCTAACATATTACAGCATTAAAATATTCTAAATCTGACTATATATTTATCATTACCAGTGTATTATATTTTTATGTTAATAATTAGCATCTCTTCATTTCGACTTCAAAGCTCATTCAGCATGTCTTGCAAGTCAGGTCTAGTGGTGATGAACTCTCAGCTTTTGTTTGTTTGGGAAGCTCTTTATCTTTCCTTTATATGTGAAGGACAATGTTGCTGGGTAAAATATTGTTTGTTGAAAGTTTTTTTCTGTAGCACTTTGAATGTATTGTCCCAATCTCCCCTGGCCTTCAAGGTCTCTGAGAAATCTGCTGATTGACTTATAGGGGTTCCCTTGTATGAGAGAATTGTTTTTTCTCTTGCTTCTTGGAAAATTCTCTTTATATTTGATTTTAGACAGTTTTGTTATAATGTGTCTTGGAGAAGAAATTTTGGATTGAAATAATAGGGGAATCTATTAGCTTCATGAATGTGGATATCCAAATCTCTCACCAGGTTTGGGAATTTCTCAATCATTATTTATGTAAGTAAGGTTCTTGCCTCTTTTTTTCTTTCTTTCTTCTCCTTATTCAAGTAGATTTTCTTTATCATTTTCATTTTTCTATTTTTGATCTCCTGACTGGATAATTTTGAATGATCTGCTTTTGAGGTAACTAAGCTGAAGCTCTCTATTGACTTTTTTAGTTCAGTCATTGTATTCGTCAGCTAAAAAAATTTCTGCTTGGTTCTTTTCTATGTCTCCCATATTTATGTTGAATTTCTCATTTTGTTCTTATACTCATGTCTTGATTTAGTCATATTACTTATCTCTGTTCTCTAGTAGCTCTCTGAGACCAATTATTTTGAGTTCTTTGTTGGGCAATTCATATGTCTCCATTGCTTTGTTATCATGTACTGGAAGTTCACTGTGATTCTTTGGTGGTGTAATGTTTTCCCAATATTTTGTGATTCCTTGTGTAGGTGGCTTTATAGTTGCTTGTGTAGGTGGTTTTATATTTGCTGGCTTTGGTATTTCCAGAAAGACTTGCACATGCAGGTGGGAGCACTCTAGATCATTCTGTGACCCTGGGTATATTGATGTGGAGTGCCAAGTGCAGGAGAGTGTGGCAACTCTGTTTCCAGAAGGACATAATGTCTCTGGCTCAGGCCACCAGGGTCCACAGCAACGACAACTGTGCGGTGCTTGGCTAGTGCTGCAGAGCAGGGAGCGGGTCGTCAGTGGTGTCCTCGGCAGCACCTCCAGGTTCAGTAGCTAGGGTCCGTGGCAGGCAGCACTGAAAACCAGCTGAGCACACACACTTAGCTGTGAGTTTTGGCTGCAGATGCCTATGTAGCAGTCAGGGCTGGTTGTAGATACTCACAAAGTGGTGGGGGCTAGGACTAGAATCAAGGACTTGGGGCATCTGCAGGCATGCTTTCAGCTGCAGGAGTGCTGGCTGTTCATATGTACTCTTGTGATTGTAGGTTCTTCCCATGCACGAACACCTGGCAGTGGAGGCTGATGAAGAAAATCAGGCTGGGGGTGTGCAGGTGCACTGCTGGAGTAACTCGCTGCAGGTAAGCCCAGTGGTATGGACCAGTAACAAGAAACAGGGCTGGATCCAGGCCCACAAGCAGTTCTGGGTGCCCTGGCTGTTTATGTGCACTTTTGCGGCTACGGGATCTTGCCACGTTTGTGCTCGTGGCAGTAGAAGCTGGTAGTGAGAATCGGGCTGGTGGTGTGCAAGTCTAGGGCTGGAAATGCAGCTCCAAGTATGCACAAGGGGGTAGGAAGCAGCTGCAGGCATCTAGGCTCATGTCCCCTTTTGTGCAACCACAAAAGCCTGAGCAGGTGTGTGTCCCAGGCTCTGCTGGGGCAGTGGTGGAAGAGAGCATGGAGGGACTTAGGTGGCTGGAGTCTACAAATGGGAATAGCTGAGAGGTAAAAGGTGGTGAAATCTGCAGGGCATCAACAGCTGCTGTGCTGGCTGTTGATTTCTCAGTGGCAAAACCTGCAGCAGTCTTGTGCAGAACAGGTCGCTGGGAGTCCTGGTCACCCCCACAGTGTGACTAATAGTGGTGGCCCTTGCTCTTCTTCCTTGTTCCTTACTGTTTCTATACCTTTCAGCTTCACTGGTCTCTGGGTGGGATGAAACTGAAGTGGGTCTTTGTGGAGTGCCCCAAAAGGCTGGGACACTGGTCACTCACCCTCCTCTCCCTTTCTGGTGAGAGGAACTTTTGTATCTGGAAATTCTCTCCTGGAGCTGAGCACTGCTAGCCTGGGGGATGGGATGCTGCAGGCATAATGGAGCTGTTCCTCCAGGCTTGTTGGTGTGGTTATTCTTAGGTGTTTTGTTCTGCTGTGTTGCTGAATTTTCTTAAATGGACTCTTGAGCTCTCCTAGAGCTTTTTTGTTCGTGGATAGCTGTCTAATTGTTGATTTTTGTTGGGGATCAGGGACTTGAGTCTCTCACTTCACTGTCTTGGTGTCTTGGCACCCCCAGTTTTTGTACTTTTGATAGCACTTATCCTCCCAACTCTTAGGGAGAGTGGTAGAGAGCAGTGCTGGAGAGGGCAGAAAAACTCAGCTTCTGGTCTAGTATTAGCTTTTCCTGTATGACCTTAGCTAAGTCATTTTACTATGTTGTGTATTGCAGTTCAGTTCAGTTGCTCAGTCATGTCTGACTCTTTGCGACCCCATGAATCACAGCACGCCAGGCCTCCCTGTCCATCACCAACTCCCGGAGTCCACCCAGACCCACATCCATCGAGTCAGTGATGCCATCTAGCCATCTCATCCTCTGTCGTCCCCTTCTCCTCCTGCCCCCAATCCCTCCCAGCATCAGAGTCTTTTCCAATGAGTCAACTCTTCGCATGAGGTGGCCAAAGTACTGGAGTTTCAGCTTCAGCATCATTCCCTCCAAGGAAATCCCAGGGCTGATCTCCTTCAGAATGGACTGGTTGGATCTCCTTGCAGTCCAAGGGACTCTC
>NW_011494787.1:3786512-3796968 GCF_000754665.1 Bison bison bison
ATCCAGGTTGGTCATAACTTTCCTTCCAAGGAGTAAGCGTCTTTTAATTTCATGGCTGCAGTCACCATCTACAGTGATTTTGGAGCCCCCCAAAATAAAGTCTGACACTGTTTCCACTGTTTCCCCATCTATTTGCCATGAAGTGATGGGACCGGATGCCATGATCTTCGTTTTCTGAATATTGAGCTTTAAGCCAACTTTTTCACTCTCCTCTTTCATCAAGAGGCTTTTTAGTTCCTCTCCACTTTCTGCCATATGGGTGGTGTCATCTGCATATCTGAGGTTAGTATTGCAGTTACTTATGTAAAAATGGGAATAATAATACCTTCTCTTTCTAAAGACCAGAGGTCGAATGTGTACCTTCTCTTCTGGACAAAAGATAGGCCTAAGAGTAGAATCTTCTAAGCGCCCCTCATAGGTAAGATTAAGAGTTTTAGAGGCCTCAAGCACTGTAGGATTTTAGAATCCCTCTTTCTCTATGTCATTCAGAGTGAAAATAACACAAAGCTCTACAAAACACATAAAGAAATCTAACAGAATTCTTATCTTACTATGTTGGTGTGTTTTCATTTTTTAAAGTATCAACTCTTCTTAAAAATTGTTTTTCCTCACACTTTATTTTGGAGTCCTTGGCATTGCTGGTGACTTAAGCTTATGCCCAGAGGACAAATGGGCCTGTTGGATCATTTGGCATCAGCATGTGATCGTGTGCTATCAGTGGCGGGGACCAACAGGAGGTCCCCTTTCCCACTGACAATGGTCCAGCCCTGGACTGAACAAGGAGTGGGTCTGATTGGCACCCAAGATTATCTCCTTACCAGTTTTCTAGTAACAGGCAAGAGAACAATAGGACAGGTCTTGATCTTGCATTCATCCCTTACAAACTCAGGGGGCAGTGAGATCTCCTGGGAAGAACAGTGGTTTGGAATTTGCAGACCTGGATTTCAATCCCAATCCCATCCATTCTATTTGGAGGGGCTTGCATGAGTTTCTTTACCTTTCTTTGTTGGTTAAGTCATGTGGTTATAGACATGATTGTGAGGACTGGATGAAACAATTGAGAGTAGGCTGCCTGGTCACCCAGTTTATCATTATGTCTTTGGTCCCTGAACACTACCTGGAACATACTGGGGGCTCGATACATATTTACTGAGTACATCATCTCTTTATCTCCCCTCTAGTTCTTAAAGTCATACTTCTCATTGAGGAGGCAGACAGGAGTGTGGAAAGTTCTTGATTGCCCAGTTGGTAGGGGACAGGCTTGCTTCTCCAAGGTGGCCAGAGTGTCCAAGGAAAGTTCTCTGGCGGTCAGGAGAGTCAGTTGTTTGCAAATTTTGTTTCTAGGTCAGGAATTTGAACTATGGCACTCAAACTGAACTTGGGCTATAAAGCATTTTGTATCTATGACAGTAGGTATTCAAATAACTATTGATTCATTTGCTACAGACTTATGCGCAGTAATATTGAGTAGGTGTTTTCCAACCAGGAACTGGGGTGGTAGCCATGATGACAGTATCTTCTTGGGTGGTAAGAGATACACAAACTAATGACATTTGTTGTGCTTTGTTTTTTATGTGGGTGTGGAGTGCTGGCAATGTTCTTTCAATAGGCTTTTGGTATAAGATAGTGAGAGCTGATGTTGGGGTCCTGTGTGCTCTGTTCTGACGCCTCACCCTATTCAGAGATGGGAAGAGCACAGAGCAAAGGGTTGAAAGGGAGTGATTGGGTTGGAGGGATGTGGAATAAATCTTTCTTGGAATCCTGCTGTTGTGTTGCTGACAGAGGCCTGGGACCTGGGACCCTTCACTGCAGAGCTGTAATGCTTGCACCTGGACACACCTCTCCTCAAGAAACAAACTACAAAGAAACTGTATGGGACTACAAATAACTGGTACATGCACAGTCGGGGCAAATTTCTGGTCCCAAGAGATACAAAGAGATCAAGAAACCCAACTGCCACAGTTCTGAAGGGCCTGGAATAAAAACAGAGTGTCAGGAACAAAAGCAGGGTACCGTGTATGCCCTCTGCACACAACTCCATCTAAGGGGTGGGCAAACCACCCAAGCTTCCCCTCTGGCCTGACCCTTGGACATACCCCTACCCTCACCCCATGTAAAATGAAAGTTGCTCAGTTGTGCCCAACTCTTTGCGACATCTTGGACTCTATAGTCCATGGAATTCTCTAGGCCAGAATACTGGAATGGGTAGCCTATCCCTTCTCCAGCAGATCTTCCCAACCCAGGAATCGAACGCAGGTTTCCTGCATTGGAGACAGATTCTTTACCAACTGAGCTATCAGGGAAGCTCCTCACCCCACAGAAGGAACAAACTTGACCCCAACAAGAAGTAAGCAAGCAGGGACCCCAATAAAGCCTTGCCTGAATTTCTTGTCTGAATAGGCCCCTAGGCTATTGCTTTTGATGTGGGAAGGTCAAGAACCCTGGGGTGTAACACTGTCGCATTTAGTTTTGTGGGCTGGAATTTCTGGTGTGGTGTGTACTCATTTGGGAGTGAGGAGGAGGAATTCTAACACCTCAAGGAGAACCAAGAAGGCCCTTGGCCTTCCATTCTGAGCCATTTGGAAAGATCTCTGACCTGAGATGCATCCTGCAGAAGTACTGGGTCTTGGGGTTCCTGCAGAGCTCCGAGTTTTCATGGCACGTCTTATGCTGCTGCTGCTGCTGCTGCTGCTGCTAAGTCACTTCAGTCGTGTCCGACTCTGTGCGACCCCATAGATGGCAGCCCACCAGGCTCCCCCGTCCCTGTGATTCTCCAGGCAAGAACACTGGAGTGGGTTGCCATTTCCTTCTCCAATGCATGAAAGTGAAGTCGCTCAGTCATGTCCGACTCCTAGCGACCCCATGGACTGCAGCCTACCAGGCTCCTCCATCCATGGGATCTTCCAGGCAAGAGTACTGGAGTGGGGTGCCATTGCCTTCTCCTGGCACGTCTTATAGTCAAGTGTTTAGTTGGTGGCTCTTCAGAGAAAAAGGGAAGGAGGACTTGGGGCTGGTGTTTAAAATCTGACATTTATTTTGCAGCTGGGATGACAGAGTTGCACTCTCTGTTCCCATCAGGTTCCCTCATAGCTCAGGGGATTGCATCCCAGCTTCCCACAGAAGAGCTGACAGCATCTGGCCTGACCCTGCTTGTTGGCTTGGTAAGGCTTTTGCTTTATCTGTGTACTTCATTTGTGAACCAGGAGTGAGCGACTGGCTCCTCAAAGCATGGGATATTGAAACAAGGAAATACAGAATCAAGAACAAGTTCTTAATAGTAAAGAAGACTGGGGGGACAGGCAGGGAGAGAGGAGAGTCCCCCACAAAATGAAAAAAAGAAGAGATGGGACATGTGTGATTGTTAACATTGTGGAGATATTAGTTATCATTCAAGCTGTATGGAGAACTGAGGCTTGTGCTCAACACATGGAAATTAATAGGCTCTTCACTGAGTGTTGGGAACTTATAGAGGATAGTACATTTTCTAGGCTATCATTTGTCTAACAGATTTTGCTGCTCCCAGAGGGGCCAACTTTTCTGCTGAACTAAAATCACTGATGTGTGCTGTGATGACTTTTTTTTTTTTTTTTTGCCAGAGTGAGTAAAATGCCCTGAAAGTGCATTAGCTTTAGCACTGCCCTGGCTTTAGCATTTCAAGGTGAACTTGAACTTCAGAGTCCATACCATGGCTGACCTTGGTTTCCTAATGTTCCTAAAAGATTTTAGTGCTTTTCCAGTGCTTAACTCAGTCCCATCTACCTCAGATATTCATCAGTGATTTTGTTTGCAGTTAGTTCTTAGAGCTAGAAGTAGAACCTTTTAATCAGTTGTTGATAAACTAGCCAGTAACATCTCCCTTACTTCCTTGCCCACCTTTGCTCCCTCGAAAACTCAGAATGGGGACCTTTGAAGACGCCCCATCTTGGTTCTCAGTTCTCTGGAGTAACCTCTATTTTGGGGGCTTCCTTTCCTCAGCATGCATAAGAGTAAACACCCTGCTTCTTCTACTTTGGAAAATGTTACAACATCCACGTTTGTTCTTCTGAACACTCTCATTCCAAACACAGGATAATTAATAGCTTACAGAGGACGTGCTGCTCTTTTTTTCCATTTTAGTTTAAGATGTTGGGATCTCCGCCTACATAATGAAGTCAGGAAAGACACAGAGATGCTGAGACATTTCTATTTTCTTCTTTCCTGGGTGGGTTTTCCTGAAAGATGTCAGCATCCATTGGTGGCTACCACCCTGTGGCATTTAATTATTCTTGACATTGAATCCATTATGGCATGAAAAGAGAGAATACAGTCTGTCTGTTTCTCCTCCCCCTTCCAAGAGAAACAATGTAATAATTAAGACAGTAACTAAAGTTCTAAGAATAAAGAGAAACCACATAAAGCCCAGCATCATGCTACTCCTGGAATATCCGCAAGAAACAAGTTCTGAGGCTGTCTCCCCTTCATTTTTTAAAATCCAGATCATCATGATTCATCCTCCTGTATAAATGAATAATAGTTTAGTTTAAATAAGCCAATATTGTTTGGAGGTCATTTATCACCTCACAGCCCTCATTCACAGACAAGTCATGTGGAACCACAAAACTTTCTTTTTGTGCACTGGAGCTGGAAATCTCATTGAGGTTTGGAGGCCAGATGCCCTTTTTTTCCCCCCTATGTTTTAAAAAAGATTTTATTCATTGACTCTACAGGGTCTTCGTTGCTGTGTGCGGGTTTTCTCTAGTGGTGAGGAGTAGGGGCTGCTCTCTAGTTTCCGTGCGCAGGCTTCTCATTTGGTAGCTTCTCTTGTTGCAGAGCATGGACTCTAGGACGCTCCAGCTTCAGTAGTTGTGGCACATGGATTCAGTAACTGGGGCTTCTGGGCTCTAGAGCATAGGCTCAATAGTTATGGCACATGAGCTTCGTTGCTCCATGGCATATGGGATCTTCCTGGACCGGGATCAAACCCATGTCTCCTGCAGTGGCAGGCAGATTCTTTACCACTTAAAGAAGCCCAGGGAGACCTTACTTCTGTTTGCTTGAATTTGGAGGCCAAATTCAGCATGTTCTAAATAAGGAAGTACGTGGGGACTGTGATAAGCTGGGGTGGTGGCAGGGAGGGGGCGTGGGAATCGGAGAGCTGCCTCCAGAGAGTTTCTTACACTTGCCCTTTTAGGGCACAGGAGCTGAATTTGGGTTTGAATAGGAATTTGTTGATAGTGCTGTGTACGTTCATGTATGCATGCATGCGTGCATGTCTGTGTGTTTGAGACAGAGAGAGAGAGAGAGAGAAACTGTTCTAAAAGCATAACTTTTCAATAAGAACAACCTTAGAGGAGAGGAAAGGGACTTTTTTCAAGGCTAACTATAGAAATTGGATTCATACTGTTAGGATTAACGATTGAAGGCAAAAGAAAACTCGAGGAACGCTCCTCAGCCAGCACGTTCAAATGATAAATTGCATTAAGGCACTGAAAGAAACAACAGCTGCAGTTAATGAAGAGCCAAATTTATCTAAATTTCTCCAGTTGATCAGTCAAAATCATCAGTATGGCTCTCACTCCATAATCACTTTTATTTATTTATTTATTTTTGAGTCAGGGAGAGGGAAGACAAAGGAGAAGGTAGGTTTTTGTTCTTAAAATTCTATTAATACCTGCTGAAGAGGAATTGACTCTAGAGCTCATCTTGAGTAGTCTTGGAGAATTTTTTTTTCTTGGTATCACTATTATTAATCCTCTAGTTTTATTGTTTTAGTTTCAACCTTCCTTAGGAGAGAGTGGTTGACTCCTATATCTTAGAGAGATGAGTTGGAGATAGGAAATCTGGGAGGTGGATGGTGATGGTAAATGACACAAATCTGAAATGCTTTCCAAAAGACTGTTCTTTCTGCTGAGGTGTTTCCTTATTAAAAAACTTGTGAAATCGGAGTGGTGTATTGTCTGTGGCTATTTTAAGGAGAAGAAGACTGAGGTTTGGCCGGGGGGTGGGGGTGAGGGTGGGGGTTGGGGGCGAAGTGACTGGCCCAAGGTCAGCTAATGAACTCATCTAAGAGATGAGGACAGAGAGCGATGGCTACACTCAACAAATTCTTTGTTAGAAGATGACAATTCCCCCAGCCTCCCATCGCTACATAGTGAAAGCAAGAAAATCCTGTCGCAGAAAGCGCTCAGAGAAGCTGCCATCAAAGGCTGCTTGGGGCCAGCTTTCCCTACCCCGCCCGGCGCTGTGCGCAGAGCCCGCATGTGGTGTGGAATTCCATTAGAACTGACTCACCATATGTTTCTTCGCTGGTGTTCAATGGAACCTGAGGGAGGGCATAATGGATCTCCGTTCCTAAACCGTGTGGAAGGCTTCCAGAGGTTTAATAGTCTACCTCGAGGTGATGAATAGAGGGGCTCTCATATTCCTTGTATAATCAGGGCGCCTCGGTGCTCTCAGTGCGCTGCACTCTCCTCCAACACCCTTCTGGAAGAGTCTGTACATCTGGTACTCCTGGAGCCATTTCAAAAATGGAGAAGGGGGAGGGGTGGTGCGATCCTCTCATCTTCCCTGAGAGAAGGTCTGTGGGAAGCCACTGCACTGAGAGCTGGAGATTTTGAGAAGGAAGTAGGCTGGAGGGGATGGCATCCCAGGGATGGGTTCCCCTGGTTTTGGGTCTGATTGTGTTCTGAAGATGGTTGCTAGGAAGGGCTCTGTGGCCACTGGCTGGTGGCTCCTGGGAGCATCTCTGTGCTCATCTGAGGCCCACAGCCAAAGGTGAACTGCTGCTGGTACCACTGACACCACATGGCTGCCAAATGGCCTTGAAACTGTATTCCTTCCAGTAATTTTCTCACTGAAGTGCTTTTAATTCACATGGTGTGAAAGAAGGCTGGAGGGTATTCATTGCAGGGGAGGACAGAAATGGAACTGCAGTAGAGCTCTGTTGATCTGTCTGCCAGAGGACTGAAGCCCTTGGAAAACAGGGGCCATGGAGACTAAGCCTGTGAGTAGGAAGAGTGGGAACCAGCCTGCTTCTTAAATGAACTTAAAGTCTAGATAGAGGTGACAGTCGGGGCGCATGTGTAGAGTGCAAATTATCAGTTTTTTTTCACAATCCAGTGTCTCTCTACCCTGCTCTCTTCTCTTCCCCCATCTTTCAGCTAACATTTCTCATTCCTGCCCAGTTTACCTTCTTGGTTTTGACCCACAAGTTAAGTCCTACCATGAAAATAGAAGCCTTTCCCTCAGTACAGATTCAGCATTGCACCAAAACTTCTGGGCATTCTTACACCTCAAATAATAACTGATGGGGATGGGATGGTGAATGCCTAAAGCCTTTCTACAGCCACCTTTTCATGGACTTGCTTAAAGATTTGTGCTTGGAATAAATTGTGTGTGTGTGTGTGTGTGTAGATGCTCCGTTGGGTCCAACATGACTGTCGGACCCCATGGACTGTAGCTCACCAGGTTCCTCTGTCCATGGAATTCTCCAGACAAGACTACTGGAGTGGGGAATAAATCATAATCTTGTATTATTCTTCCAATTCAAGAGAACTATGGGGCATTCTTTTCTTTTTTTTTTTTTAAATTTGGTATGTGGCAAATACTGTTCTGGACACTGGGAGGATGACAATGAGCAAGGCTTGGTACTTACCTTCAAGATGCTTGTGGGACTGACATTAAAATAAGCAGAAAGTCATGCTGGTAAGTGTTAGGTATATGGCAGAATTTTCTTTTCCCCACCGAGAGAAGATCTGTGGGAAGCCACTGCATTGAGAGCTGGAGACTTTGAGAAGGAAGTAGACTGGAGGGGAAGGCATTCCAGGGATGGGTTCTCCTGGTTTTGGGTCTGATTGTGTTCTGAAGGTGGTTGATAGGAAGGGCTCTGTGGCCACGCTGGCTGGTGGCTTCTGGGAGTATCTCTGTGCTCATCTGAGGCCCACAGCCAAAGGTGAACCGCTGCTTAGATGGGGATTCCAGGAACTGGGAGAGGATAACTGGGCTTGCTGCAATGTCAAATTAGGAGAGAGCATTTTGTAACTTCCATCTGGGACAGTGCAAAATTATTTTAGGATTTTAGAGTACAATTATGTCTGACACAAGCCAAGGATGGGGCTGAATATGAATGTCTTGCTCAGACTTACTGAACAGGTATGGCAGGAGACTGGCCTCCATGAGAGTAGAAGATGCAACTGAAGTTGTTTTTAGGTTCTTGAGAAGAACAAAAGAAATCAAGAGCTGAGCCTGAGTGGTAGACCACCTTCCTTGCTCCCTCAACTCCTGGGACCCAAAGGTCCCCACAGTTTCTTCTAGCAGTAGAGGGAGGGAGGGAATAGCTGAGACCATAACATGGAGCACACCCTGAAGCTTTTACAAGGGCAGGGGAGACCTGAGATTTGCTGATGCTGTAGGAAGAGAACTGGAACTCAGATGTGAAAGCATAAGGAACTTCCAGAGCTCAGAAACTGGGAGTAAGAATGTCATTAAATTTGGGTAATTTATCCTGGCTTGACTCAATTTTGTAATGATAGTGGTATTCTCGGGGTGTAGTGGGAGGCCCAAAGAAGGTTTCTAACCCAGATTAGGGTTAAAAGTTTTAAGGAAAGTGTGATAGTTTATGTGTTAACTTGACTGGGCCATGGGGTGCCTAGATATTTGGCTAACCATTATTTCTGGGTGTGTCAGTAACGGTGTATATAAATGAGGTTAGTGTTTGAATTGGCAGACTCAGTCAAGCAGATGGCCTTCCTCAATGAGGATAAGTAAGTGAGTAAGTGAAGTCACTCAGTCATGTCGGACTCTTTGCGACCCCATGGACTATGCAGTCCATGGAATTCTCCAGGCCACAGTACTGGAATGGGTAGCCTTTCCCTTCTCCAGGGGATTTTCCCAACCCAGGGATCAGACCCAGGTCTCCTGCATTGCAGGCAGATTCTTTACCAGCTGAGCCACCAGGGAAGCCCAAGAATATTGGAGTGGGTAGCCTATCCCTTCTCCAGCAGATATTCCTGACCCAGCAATTGAACCAGGGTCTCCTGCATTGCAGGCAGACTCTTTACCAGTGGAACTATGCCTGATGCCCAGGGTCATCAAATCTGTTGAGGGTCCCAATAGAAAAAAAGATGGAGGAAGGCAGAATTCATTCCTTCTCTGCCTGGCAGCAGTTATGTAGTTTGTTTCTGAACTGCTTTTGAGATTCATGCATGGTATTGCAGGTAGCATTATCTTTTTAATTTGTTTGCTGAATAGTATCCCATTGTGTGGATGTCCTATAATATTCTTAATCCATTCACAGGTCCATGGACATTTGGATTTTTTCCCCCAGTCATTGAGCATAATAGAGTGGCTATGAACATTTGCATACAAAAATTGTGTGGAAGTGTGTTTTCATTTCTCTGGGTAATTGCTTATGAGTAGAATTGCTAGATGGTGTGTATGCCAAACATTTTCCAAAATGGCTGTACCATTTTGCATTCTCACCCACAATGTATGAGAATCCCAGTTATTCCACATTCTCACCAACCCTAGATATTGTCAGTCTTTTAAATTTTGGTCATTCCAAGGAAAGTAAAGTAGCATCTCAATGTGGTTTCAAGTTGCATTCCTTTAATGACTAAAGATATTGAGAATTTGTTTATGTGCTTATTTGGCATCCATGTATTTTCTTTGGTGAAATATTTGTTTGCATGTTTTACTCATTTGAAAAATCAAGTTGTTTGTCTTCTTATTATTAAGTTTAAAAAGATAAGTTCTGATATATATGCACCCAACATAGGAGCACCGCAATATGTAAGACAAATGCTAACAAGTATGAAAGGGGAAATTAACAATAACACAATAATAGTGGAAGACTTTTAATACCCCACTCACACCTATGGATAGATCAACTAAACAGAAAATTAACAAAGAAACACAAACTTTAAATGATACAATAGACCAGTTAGACCTAATTGATATCTATAGGACATTTTACCCCAAAACAATGAATTTCACCTTTTTCTCAAGCGCACACAGAACCTTCTCCAGGATAGATCACATTCCAGGCCATAAATCTAGCCTTGGTAAATTCAGAAAAATTGAAATCATTCCAAGCATCTTTTCTGACCACAATGTAGTAAGATTAGATCTCAATTACAGGAGAAAAACTATTAAAAATTCCAACATATGGAGGCTGAACAACACGCTGCTGAATAACCAACAAATCACAGAAGAAATCAAAAAAGAAATCAAAATGTGCATAGAAACGAATGAAAATGAAAACACAACAACCCAAAACCTATGGGACACTGTAAAAGCAGTGGTAAGGGGAAAATTCATAGCAATACAGGCATACCTCAAGAAACAAGAAAAAAAGTCAAATAAATAACCTAACTCTATACCTAAAGCAACTAGAAAAGGAAGAAATGAAGAACCCCAGGGTTAGTAGAAGGAAAAAAATCTTAAAAATTAGGGCAGAAATAAATGCAAAAGAAACAAA
>NW_011494787.1:3797068-3804753 GCF_000754665.1 Bison bison bison
CGGCTGCCGGGTTATGTCTGCCACCATGGCATCTAATTGAAATGGGCAGAGTTTGGAAAATTGTAAATGTGGACAAAGCAAATGACTGAGGGATGGAAAATCACAAAGGGCAGATGTGGAAGAGCTGAGGGAAGTGGCTGGTGGGAAACAATGAGGCTGTGGGGGCTAAATCTTAAAAATTAGGGCAGAAATAAATGCAAAAGAAACAAAGGAGACCATAGCAAAAATCAACAAAGCCAAAAGCTGGTTCTTTGAAAGGATAAATAAAAATGACAAACCATTAGCCAGACTCATCAAGAAACAAAGGGAGAAAAATCAAATCAATAAAATTAGAAATGAAAATGGAGAGATCACAACAGACAACACAGAAATACAAAAGATCATAAGAGACTACTGTCAGCAATTATATGCCAATAAAATGGACAATGTGGAAGAAATTCTTAGAAAAGTACAACTTTCCAAAACTGGACCAGGAAGAAATAGAAAATCTTAACAGACCCATCACAAGCACGGAAATTGAAACTGTAATCAGAAATCTTCCAGCAAACAAACACCCAGGTCCAGACGGCTTCACAGCTGAATTCTACCAAAAATTTAGAGAAGAGCTAATACCTATCCTACTCAAACTCTTCCAGAAAATTGCAGAGGAAGGTAAACTTCCAAACTCATTCTATGAGGCCACCATCACCCTAATACCAAAACCTGACAAAGATGCCACAAAAAAAGAAAACTATAGGCCAATATCACTGATGAACATAGATGCAAAAATCCTTAACAAAATTCTAGCAATCAGAATCCAACAACACGTTAAAAAGATCATACACCATGACCAAGTGGGCTTTATCCCAGGGATGCAAGGATTCTTCAATATCTGCAAATCAATAAATGTAATACACCACATCAACAAATTGAAAAATAAAAGCCATATGATTATCTCAATAGATGCAGAGAAAGCCTTTGATAAAATTCAACACCCATTTATGATAAAAACTCTCCAGAAAGCAGGAATAGAGGGAACATACCTTAACATAATAAAAGCTATATATGACAAAACCACAGCAAACATTATCCTCAATGGTGAAAAATTGAAAGCATTTCCCTTAAAGTCAGGAACAAGACAAGGGTGCCCACTTTCACCACTACTATTCAACGTAGTTTTGGAAGTTTTGGCCACAGCAATCAGAGCAGAAAAAGAAATAAAAGGAATCCAAATTGGAAAAGAAGTAAAACTCTCACTGTTTGCAGATGACATGATCCTCTACATAGAAAACCCTAAAGACTCCACCAGAAAATTACTAGAGCTAACCAATGAATATAGTAAAGTTTCAGGATACAAAATCAACACAGAGATTCCTTGCATTCCTACACACTAATAATGAGAAAATAGAGAAATTAAGGAAACAATTCCATTCACCATTACAATGAAAAGAATAAAATACTTAGAAATATATCTACCTAAATAAACTAAAGACCTATATATAGAAAACTATAAAACACTGGTGAAAGAAATCAAAGAGGACACTAATAGTTGGAGAAATATACCATGTTCATGGATTGGAAGAATCAATATAGTGAAAATGAGTATACTACCCAAAGCAATCTATAGATTCAATGCAATCCCTATCAAGCTACCAACAGTATTTTTCACAGAGCTAGAACAAATAATTTCACAATTCTTTTGGAAATACAAAAAACCTCGAATAGCCAAAGCAATCTTGAGAAAGAAGAATGGAACTGGAGGAATCAACCTGCCTGACTTCAGGCTCTACTACAAAGCCACAGTCATCAAGACAGTATGGTACTGGCACAAAGACAGAAATATAGACCAATGGAACAAAATAGAAAGCCCAGAGATAAACTCACGCACCTATGGACACCTTATCTTTGACAAAGGAGGCAAGAATATACAATGGAGAAAAGACAATCTCTTTAACAAGTGGTGCTGGGAAAACTGGTCAACCACTTGTAAAAGAATGAAACTAGAACACTTTCTAACACCATACACAAAAATAAACTCAAAACGGATTAAAGATCTAAACATAAGGCCAGAAACTATAAAACTGTTAGAGGAGAACATAGGCAAAACACTCTCCGACATAAATCACAGCAGGATCCTCTATGACCCACCTCCCAGAATACTAGAAATAAAAGCAAAAATAAAGAAATGTGATATAATTAAAATTAAAAGCTTCTGCACAACAAAAGAAACTATAAGCAAGGTGAAAAGACAGCCTTCAGAATGGGAGAAAATAATAGCAAATGAAGCAACTGACAAACAACTAATCTCAAAAATATACAAGCAATTCCTGCAGCCCAATTCCAGAAAAATAAATGACCAAATCAAAAAATGGGCCAAATAACTAAATAGACATTTCTCCAAAGAAGACATACAGATGGCTAACAAACACATGAAAAGATGCTCAACATCACTCATAATCAGAGAAATGCA
Source organism: Bison bison bison (assembly GCF_000754665.1). Lineage (NCBI taxonomy): Eukaryota > Metazoa > Chordata > Mammalia > Artiodactyla > Bovidae > Bison > Bison bison. The sequence continues at coordinate 3,799,518 of NW_011494787.1, forward strand.
AATCAAAACCACAATGAGGTACCATTTCATACCAGTCAGAATGGCTGTGATCCAAAAGTCTACAAACAATAAATGCTGTTGGTGGGAATGCAAACCAGTACAGCCACTATGGAGAACAGTGTGAAGATTCCTTTAAAAACTGGAAATAGAACTGCCTTACGACCCAGCAATCCCACTGCTGGGCATACACACTGAGGAAACCGAATTGAAAGAGACACATGTACCCCAATGTTCATCGCAACACTGTTTATAATAGCCAGGACATGGAAGCAACCTAGATGTCCATCAGCAGATGAATGGATAAGAAAGCTGTGGTACATATACACAATGGAGTATTACTCAGCCATTAAAAAGAATACATTTGAGTCACTTCTAATGAGGTGGTTGAAACTGGAGCCGATTTTACAGAGTGAAGTAAGCCAGAAAGAAAAACACCAGTACAGTATACTAATGCATATATATGGAATTTAGAAAGTTGGTAATGATAACCCTGTATGTGAGATAGCAAAAGAGACACAGATGTATAGAACAGTCTTTTGGACTCCGTGGGGGAGGGTATGATTTGGGAGAATGGCATTGAAACATGTATAATATCATGTAAGAAATGAACCACCAGTCCAGGTTTGATGCAGGATACAGGATGCTTGGGGCTGGTGTACTGGGATGACCCAGAGGGATGGTATGGGGAGGGAGGTGGGAGGGGGGTTCAGTATTGGGAACACATGTACACCTGTGGCGGATTCATGTTGATGTATGGCAAAACCAATACAATATTGTAATTAGCCTCTAATTTAAAAAATTAATTTAAAAAAATATAAAGCAGTATACACACATACACACACACACACACACACACACACACACAAAGATAAGTTCTGGATGTGAGTTCTTCATCAGATACATAGTCTACAAATATATTCTCCCACTTTGTGGTTTCCCTCTCTTTTTCTTAGAAGTCTATTTTAAAGATCAAAGTTTTTGATTTGATGAAGTCCAATCTTTTTTTTCCTTTTATGCTGTTAACCTTTGATAGTTTTAGGGCTCACTTCCTTTGTTCCCTTTCTCTCACAGACCACAGTCCTATCCTCTCAGATATCCAATGTCTGAATACCATTGTTTTATGTATTTTCTCTGATTTTCAATTATTTATAGAGGAGAGACATTCCCATGGCATTTTATCCTTCACTGGAGAAAGATGAAGTCCTAGACTTTTGACAAGAAAACCAATTGCTGCAGGGTTAGTACATCCCTTATAAAAGAGACAAGTAATACTGGTTAGATAAAATTCCCTCTGGAGTTCTTCAACTTCTCTTCACCCCACACCACCTCTATACTATGTCAGTCCTTTTGGTAGCAATAACTACTATTATCAGGTGTGCGTGTGTGTGTGTGTGTTTTCTGAACTCATAAATTTATAAATTCCTGTTTTGTATAAGGGGATATATGTTTTTATGGGATTTAGAATTTTTGCATAAATGGAATATTTGCATAAATGGAATTTTTACAACTTGTTAGTTTTACTTAGTGTACATCTTGGATATGTATACCCATATGAGTTCAAATGGTATGAGTTCAAACTCATACTCAATAAGATATGAGTCCACAGGATCAGAGTTGGACACAACTGAAGTGACTTAGCACATATGCACATGGACTGTAGACCACCAGGATCCTCTCCCATGGGTTTTCCAGGCAGAAATACCAAAGTGGGTTGCCATTTCCTTCTCCAGGTTTTTGATGATAGAAATTTTAAATTTTAGTATCATCAAAATTTTCCATCTTTTTCATTAGGGGGTTTGCTTTTTGTGTCTAATTAAAAAAAAACTTTCTTTACACCAAGCAAATATTACCTTCTAAAATCTTATTCCTTTGCTTTCACAAATAAATGTTTAGGATTAAACATCTGGAATTGATTTTTATATAATTATATGCTATGCTTAATCACTCAGTTGTGTCTGACTCTTTGTGACTCCATGGGCTGTAGGCCACCGGTTTCCTTTGTCCGTGGGGATTCTGCAGGCAAGAACACTGGAATGGGTTGGCATGCCCTCCTCTTATATAAATATAGGTGAAGGTAAATATTATTTTATTTTCCAAATGAATACCCAGTTCTTTCAGTACAAGTTTTTGAAATCTCATCCTGTTACCATTGATCTGCAGTGCTAGCTCAATTATATATCAGTTGTCCACATGCGTATTGTTCAATTTCTGAGTTCTCTATTTTGTTTGATTAATCTGTCTTTTCATCTCTGGGCCTATAGAATGCTTTTTAATCATTGTATCATATGATGAGCTTTATCATATCGTATCATATCATAGTAGGACAAGATTCTCCAGTTTTCTTTTTCATGAATGTCTTGATACTTCCATGTGAATGTCAAATCAACTTTCAAGTTTCAAAACACATTCAAATACACATATGCATACACAGTCTCAACTCCCCCATCCTACTTCATTCTTTTCCCCTCCCTCCTTCCCCCATCTCATAGTTTTACATAAATTGTTGCATTTTGGCCCCTTATTTATTAAGTAGGATAAATTCAAAACCTTTGGGATTTATTCTCCTGAATCTATAGATCAATATGGGAAGAACAAACTTCTTTATGACACTGAGCTTCCTAGTCTTTGCATCTACTCTATCTTCCCATATTCATATTAAAATCTCTTTTAAAATAATTTTATTTTCTTCAGAGAGATCTTTTGTTCTTTTGTTAATGTTATTCCTAGACCTTTTATAAATGGTATTTAAAATTTTTAATTTTCTGTGTAACTGTTGCTGGTATATGAAAATGCAAAGTTATATTAATTTTGCTTCAAACCACCTTGATAAACTGACTTCTAATTATGTACCTGAATGACAGTTTTATTTCTTTTCTTCTAGTCTTTATACTGTACTGTCTAGGGCCTCCAGTACATTACTGAATAAAATTGGTAATGGTGAATATTTTTATCTTATTTTTAATCACAAAGGGAATAAATTCAGCATTTCACTCTTAAGTGTGGTATTTTATATGTGTGTTTTTTTTCAAATTATTATTTTAAAAATTTCTCTCATTTTATTTTTTTTAAATTTATTTTATTTTCATACAGGTGATTTATGATGTTATGTTAGTTTTTGCTGTGCAGCAAAGTGATTCAGTTGTTTAACATATATGTATAATATTTTTATACACTTTTCCATTATTGCCTTTCTTTGTACTTTATTAAGAGTTTTAATTTTATATCATTAAAGGGCTTTCAGTTCAGTTCAGTCACTCAGTCGTGTCCGACTCTTTGCAACCCCGTGAATTGCAGCACGCCAGGCCTCCCTGTCCATCACCAACTCCCAGAGTAAACTCAAACTCACGTCCATTGAGTCAGTGATGCCATCCAGCCATCTCATCCTCTGTCGTCCCCTTCTCCTCCTGCCCCCAATCCCTCCCAGCATCAGAGTCTTTTCCAATGAGTCAACTCTTCGCATGAGGTGGCCAAAGTACTGGAGTTTCAGCTTTAGAATCATTCCTTCCAAAGAAATCCCAGGGCTGATCTCCTTCAGAATGGACTGGTTGGATCTCCTTGCAGTCCAAGGGACTCTCAAGAGTCTTCTCCAACACCACAGTTTAAAAGCATCAATTCTTCGGTGCTCAGCTTTCTTCACAGCCCAACTCTCACATCCATACATGACCATTGGAAAAACCATAGCCTTGACTAGATGGACCTTTGTTGGCAAAGTAATGTCTCTGCTTTTGAATATGCTATCTAGGTTGGTCATAACTTTTCTTCCAAGGAGTAAGCGTCTTTTGATTTCATGGCTGCAGTCACCATCTGCAGTGATTTTGGAGCCCCCAAAAATAAAGTCTGACACTGTTTTCACTGTTTCCCCATCTATTTCCCATGAAGTGATGGGACCAGATGCCATGATCTTTGTTTTCTGAATGTTGAGCTTTAAGCCAAGTTTTTCACTCTACTCTTTCACTTTCATCAAGAGGTTTTTTAGTTCCTCTTTACTTTCTGCCATAAGGGTGGTGTCATCTGCATATCTGAAGTTATTGATATTTCTCCCGGCAATCTTGATTCCAGCTTGTGCTTCTTCCAGCCCAGCATTTCTCATGATGTACTCTGCATATAAGTTAAATAAGCAGGGTGACAATATACAGCCTTGATGTACTCCTTTTCCTATTTGGAACCAGTCTGTTGTTCCATGTCCAGTTCTAACTGTTGCTTCCTGACCTGCATATGGGTTTCTCAAGAGGCAGGTCAGGTGGTCTGGTATTCCCATCTCTTTCAGAATTTTCCACAGTTATTGTGGAATATATAAAATGCTACTTTTGCAATTATTGAGATAATTAAATTATTTTTCTCCTTTAATCTTAATGTTGTGAATTATATTAATTCATTTTTCTGATGCTAAATCACTTATTTTGGAGAGAGTAAACCTAATGAAGTCACGATTATCTTTTTATGCATTAAAAATTTTGTTTTCCAATATTTTGTTTAATGATGTCCATAATGCCCTTTCCTTAATGGTCTCTTCAGATTTTGATATCAAAGTTATGTTAGACTTCTGGTTTCTGTTCATGGATGTAGAAAATATTTTAAAGTATATGAAAAGGCAACAAAAAAGAACACACCTCTAAAAGACAAAGCAATCATCAGATCCAGACTCAAATTTGACACAGATGTTGGAATTACTCAACAGAGGTTTAAAAGGCAGACAGCATGCAAGATCAAATGGACAATTTCATCAGGGAGATGGAAACTATAAAAAAGTCAAATGGAAACACTAGAAATGTAGTACCCAATAACAGAGGTGAAAAATGCATTTGTCAGGCTCATCAGTAGATTTGACACAGCTGAGGAAAGAATTAGTGAACTTAAAGCTAGGTCTATAGAAAGTACCCAGACTGAAACACAGAGAAAAAGGGAAAGTAAAACAGAACAGAGTATCCAAGAATTCTGGGACTATATCAAACATTATAACATATGCATAATTTGAATCCTAGGGGAGAGGGAAGAGAGAGTTGGGGAGAAAGAGAGAAGAAGGAGGAGGAGGGGAAGGGGAAGAAGGAGAAGAAGAGGAAAGAGAAGGGGAGAGGAGGAGGAGGAGGAGAAGGGGAAATATCTGAAGAGATAAAGATTATGCTAGTTTCCAAAACTGAGTTAGGGACTATTATGGACTAAACTATGTCCCCATCCCTGAGCCCTCCCCAATTCACATACTGAAACCTCAACTTCCGGTACTTTAGAATGTGATTGT
>NW_011494787.1:3804853-3817899 GCF_000754665.1 Bison bison bison
GCCTTTACAGAGGTATTTAAGTTAAAATGAGACTGTTCAGTTCAGTTCAGTCGCTCAGTCGTGTCCGACTCTTTGCGACCCCATGAATCACAGCACGCCAGGCCTCCCTGTCCATCATCAACTCCTGGAGTTCACTCAAATTCATGTCCATCGAGTCGGTGATGCCATCCAGCCATCTCATCCTCTGTCGTCCCCTTCTCCTCCTGCCCCCAATCCCTCCCAGCATCAGGGTCTGATGAGACTGTTAGAGTAGACCTAAGCCAATTTGACTGTTGAAGTTATCGGAAGAGGAGATTAGGGCATACAAAGACATGCGTGCATGCAAAGAGGGACACTATCTGAAATGGCAGGGAGAGGCCAAAAGAGACAGGCAGCAGGAGAAAACAACCTGGCTAGCCATTTAATTTAGGCTCCTACCTTCTGTGAGAACATAAATTTCTGTTGTTTAAACCGCCAAATCTGTGGTACTTTGTTATGTCACCCTTAGGAAGCTAATACAGGGAGTGTTCTGGAGGGTCTTTATTTTTCAAAAAATGTTGATTGACCTCAAATCTCTATTCATTCTCCCTCTGTGGAGTGCCATCTTCTTGATTACTCTTGTTATATGAGAGAAGGCCTATGACCTTGGTTTATTGCTAGCCTGTACCTCTTGACTTACAGAGCTTAGAACTATCCCATTGCTGTTTTAGGACATAGGTTGCAAGTTCAAATGTTTACATGGCATGGTCAGTGAATATGCATGATTGAAGCATGCAGATAGACAAAATACTTGATATCCTCTTGGTATATTTTCCCAGTTTTTAAAAAAAAATATTATTTATTTATTTGACTGTGTCAGTCCTTTGTTGCAGCACTGTACGGATCCAGAGTCTGTGGGCTCAGTATTTGTGGCATGGACTTAGTTGCTCCACAGCACGTGGGACCTTAGTTCCCTGACCAGCGACTGGACCTAAGTCCCCTGCATTGCAAGGCAGATTCTTACCCGCTGGACTATCAGGGAATTCCCTATCATCCCAGTTTTGATAGAAGCACGTGTGTGTGTGTGTGTGTGTGTGCTTGATCATGTCCTACTCTTTGCGACTCCATGAACTGTAGCACGCCAGGCTTCTCTGTCCATGGAATTTTCCAGGCAAGAATACTGGAGCGGGTTGCCATTTAAATACAGAGAAATTGTTTTTTTTTTTTTACTACAAGAAGAACAACAGCAGAAGCTTGATGATGAGTGGTAACTGTACTGGCCTCATTGTCAGAGAAGCAGTATGGTGGTGACTGTGGTAAACTGGATTGTTCATGCTTCCTTGACTAAAGGAAGCAGTTACTATTAGCTCAGCTGATTGCTGCCATGTTGAATTATAAGCCCTGCTGTAACATCTATTTTTCAAGAGAGGTCTGAAATTAGAGTATACATGTGAAATTTCTCATTTAGAATATGCTGACAGCAAATTCATTTTTTAAAAAAGAACTATAGAGGCAAGAAAACCTAGGTGGACAAATGTGGCATGTCAATTGTGTGTTTGCACATTTTGTTGTAAACAGAGTTACTATTCTTATGGAGAGCTTTTGTAATTGCTTCATATGGTTAGAATACAACTCCAAAGATCAAGGATTAACCAATTTAGCAGGAAATTGGCTGACAAATTATTAATCATATGGTATTTGTTATTTGAATTAAAAATACTTATATAGTCTTCTTGACTTTTTCTATATAAATTGTTTACATTTATATCAGTTAGTAGCTGATTTGTTTCAGAAAGTTGAATCTTAGTTTCTTTTTCAGAAAAAATTCCTTGCAAATTATTAAGAGTAATAGGTTTGAGGGGGATAATATGCCCAATTTTGGGCATCAATAGGTGGGAATAAACTAATTTTCCTTTAAGTAAGCAAAACTTCAATTTTCTTTAATCAACATAGTAGGAGAGGTTGTCATTTGCTAAGTGTGAAATGGTAACATGACAGAACCTTGGGGGACAAATATAAAAGTTAACATATGGGTTATATTTGCATGTTTTCTTTCATCATTTTCCTAAGAAACTGTAACTAATTTTCAACTGCTTGTTAAATCCTAACTGTGTATGTAAGAGCAAGACTTCAACAAGTTTCTTAAGTACTTCTTTCATTTTTACTCTAGATTTGGAGGACTGCTTACAGAAGGTATGAAATCATTCGAAGTCTCAATCCCTTTCTGAGAAAATCTTGATTAGTAATTGCACAGGATCTAGTGCACTGAGAATAGGAAGTAATTCATTCTTAGTTCTCCTAGTGGTATGTGTTTTTGTGTATGTGTGTGTATACATGTATGCACATGTGTGTGTAGGAGAGAAGGAAGACTGGGGTGTAGTATCCAATCTATTTTTATATTTAAAGTGGGTTTATTGTAGACAACATATAGTTGAATCTTGTTTTTTTTTTAATCCTCTCTGATAATCTCTGTCTTTTAAATGATACATTTAGGCCATTCACATTTACAGTGATTATTGATATATTAATATTTGGATTAATATCTACAATATTCATAACTTTTCTTCTTCATTACACTGTTTCTTTTTCTTGTTTCTTTTTTTGCCCTGTTTTTTTCTGTTTTCAACTGAGTATTTTATATGATTTCCTCTTTTTGCTTAGCAAGCATACTTCTTTAAAAGATTGCTCTAGAGTTTTCAAGAAATGGACAAATTCTTAGAAAAGTACAACTTTCCAAAACTGAACCAGGAAGAAATGGAAGATCTTAACAGACCCATCACAAGCACAGAAATTGAAACTGTAATCGGAAATCTTCCAGCAAACAAAAGCCCAGGTCCAGACGGCTTCATGGCTGAATTCTACCAAAAATTTAGAGAAGAGCTAACATTTATCCTACTCAAACTCTTCCAGAAAATTGCAGAGGAAGGTAAACTTCCAAACTCATTCTATGAGGCCACCATCACCCTAATACCAAAACCTGACAAAGATGCCACAAAAAAAGAAAACTACAGGCCAATATCACTGATGAATATAGTTTTCAATATCAATTTTAAGCTAAGCTAAGTTCACTTTCAAATGACACTATCCCACTACATAAGTGTATAACACTACACTTATGTGTAGTGCAAGACTTTATTAACAACATTTCCAATTTCTGGACTGTAGCATTAATTAATTAATTCAGAAAATTACTGTGCAGCAAGTTCTATGTGACATAATGAGCTAGTTTCTGAGGACACTTTGGTGAATAACACTGCCACAGACTGCCTTCAGAGTGAGTGAAGTCGCTCAGTCATGTCCAACCCTTTGCGACCCCATGGACCATAACCTACCAGGGTTACGTAACCTACTGTCCATGGGATTTTCCAGGCAAAAGTACTGGAGTGGGTTGCCATTTTCTGCTCCAGGGCATCTTCCCGATCCAGGGATCGAACCTGGGTCTCCCACATTGCAGGCAGATGCTTTACTGTCTGAGCCACCAGGGAAGCTTCTTCATGGGACTTATTATTCAATGGGGAGACTGCTGAATGAAATCACACAGATTTAAAATGCTTAGTTTTATAAAGACCTAATAGAGGGTTCTGTAGGCTATTCTGAGGGTGTGAGGGTAACTCTAGAATTTCCTCTTTGGGGAACTTCAAATTTCATTAGGCTCATGTCACAGGCTTCCTAAAGAAATAAATTAGACAAATACCTGGTCAAAGTTTCTGAAAACCTTCATTTCTGGATGAAATCAGTTCTTGAGGAATGTGGGGAGGTGCAATCTGTCTTTTCTTCTGATAGCTTTATTTCCACTGCTTCTTCCTTCCATTTAGGCAAAAACAAATTACTCCGAAACAAATTACTCTTCCTTTTTCTCTCCCACTTTCCCTTCAAATCTGAAATAATAAGTAGTGGGAGGAGGGTGGTAGGGAAAGGCTTCTAATGGGAATTGGACACACCATTTTAGGTGATTCCCTTTTCCTTCAACTAAAATCTACTTCAAGCTTGTCTTAAAGAGTTTCCAGAATTTCTGTAGAATATTTCTAAATCGGTAGCATGATAAAAGAAACAGTTTAACCCAACTACGGCTACAATACCACTATATGACTGTTTTGTGTTAAAGCCACAAAAGTATCCAGAGAAGTAGCACATATGAATGTTCATAGTCACCTAAGAGTGTAAAAAATGCCATCTCTATTTTTCTATAACTCACTTTACTCTGAGCTTCTCTTTTGGCTAATGCAGAAAACTTACTCTTCTCATTTTAGATCCTTGTCAAATTTAGGATTTTCTCTCCTTTATCCCCTTCATTCCCCAAGTATTGGTGCTACATTTTATGGGAGTGCCTGACACTTTAGTGTTGGTAGAGAAAGTGTGTTTGCTTTTTATCTCCATCTGTCTGTTGCTATTCTGGCATCTTTAAGATGTCACTCGTCTCCTCTGACCCTTGAGCATGTCTTCCACCTACTCTGGCATACATCCAACCCAAGATGGTTCTGTCTCAAATTTTGGTGTTGGCTCTGTGTCCCTCTGCACCCATAGAGGAGGTCTCATTTTCGTTTCTATCGTCATGTCTGTGTGCATTCTCTGAACTGAGAGACCGAGCACCAGCGGTAAGTAGAGTGTGAGGAAACTAAAAATATATCAATTTATATCACACAGTATTACGACTAGGGTAACTTCTTGCTCAACGCTAATGGCCAATAGAAGTTTTTGAAAAAGGCCTTCACTTTATGGCTTAGGCTGATCATGTTCAAATAACGTATTGTTTGTTTTTTGACCTTGGTGAGTTATTTATATCCTTGGACAGTGTTTTTCAATCTATAAAATGGATGTAATTTTGCCTGCTTCAGTGACTAAATTTAAATGGAATTTTATTTATAAAATATCAGTATATTTCTTGGCCCATAGTAGACTTGAATTCAGCTTCTACTCTGTGATAATTAACTATATAATCTCAAGAAAGTTGTTTCTTTTCTCTGGTTTTCTCCTCTCTGGAATTGCTTCCTTGGTAAAGTCAAGTACAAGGTAGAGGAAGGGTAGGTTTGATGAAAAAGGGAAAGGAGTTAAACCAAGTTCACGTTTGAGATTCTTTGCATTGACGGAGTCCTACGATTTTGAGTGAGGTCAGTAGGGGACAAAGGGCGTATTTTGTTAAGAGAACAGGAACTCAGCTCAGTGTGCTGGCGTGTGGCTCGCTGGCCCAGGGAATTTCAGTGAAGCCTTGGTGATGGTCTGGGGCTATACAGCTTGGCTGTACCTGTTCACTCACAACCTTGAACAATGAAACAATCACTCTGCAAATGGAAAAAACAAAGGTGCCATTTTTTTCAGAAACTCCCAGCCAATCTCTCCCTTCATTTCCTCCTTCAAACAGACCTTTGGGAAGCAATGGGCATCCAGGCTTTACTATCCTTCAGCAGCCACTTGTTGCTGATTTTCTACAAGTCTGCTCTGTGTCACTTGTGTTCAACTTATAACAATGTTTCCTAAGAAACTAATTCAATCCAGTCACTGAGCTGAGCCAGGAGATTTGCTTGGCAATGGATAGCCTTAGGCAAGTGGAATAGAGCCAGGCAGAGCTTGTGTGAAATTTGTTCCTGATATTTCCTGGGTCTGTGGACTTGGAGATGCTTCTTAACCTCCCCGATACTCAATTGCCTCATTTGTAAATGGAGATATACGGAGTACCATGAAAGTACACTACACCAAGTATTGTAGCAAGGATCAAATGAGGTAAGGGCAAGAGACACGGTGAACACCCAATGCATGGTAGTTACATTTCTTCTTAAGGATAAGGCTGCCATGGTGGCGATTGTGGCATTGTGACTTGTAGATGGGCTCTGGCACCAAGGGGAATTTCTGAGATCCTGCCCGCCTTACTGCAGTTTTGAGTCTTGTTCACTCCTAGAATTTCTTATGAGGCCATCCCTGTGCCTTACCTCCCTCTGAAGTCACAAGGTCTGGTAGAGTCTCCTCAGTTACATGGGGGCAATTTCTAGTCATCAAGATTATCCTATTCTTAGAAAAGAAGCATACTTAATTTACTTTTATTGAATTATAGTTGAATTACATTGCTCTGCTATTACTGCTACACAGCAAAGTGACTCAGTTATACATACACATGCCTTTTCATATTCTTTTCCCTTATGATTTATTATATGATATGAATATAGTTCCCTGTGCCATATAGTAGGGCCTTGTTTTTATCCATTCTATATATGCCACTTTGCTACTCCCAAACTCCCAATCCAACCCTCTCCCACACCCCTTCCTCTTGACAACCATCAATCTATTTTCTATGACCTTAATGAAAAACAAGTGTATTTTAAAATTGTTTGGGCCTCTATTGAGTAGGTCAATATTTTCTTCACCAGAGATTTTTAATCTTGTTTACAAGGACCACTAAGAACTTTAGGTTATCTAACTCCATAAAGTGATCAGCAAAAATTTGACATGAAAGAATACTTTTCTGAGGAAAGGTCAGTGTTTTTCATAGCTTCTCAAAGGCAACCGTGTCCCAGAAAAGCCTGAGAGTCTTTGTTATTGAGGACATATTGGGTTTCCCTTATGATAAAAGTGAATACTTTTATAAGTAAAAGTATTAATATTTTTATAAGGAAAAGTGAATACTTTTATTATAAATAAAAATACTTTTTATTTGTAATACAGTCCATTACAAATCACACCTGTGGGAAGAACAGAACTCTAAGCGGATTGTGTTATTTAGGTTCAGAGGCAGGGATGAGGTAGGAGGAAGACTGTTGAACAGCCAAAGTGTGTGTGGTTGGCCGCTTTTGTCTTTTTGGGTTACTGGACAGTCATCTTTACACTCAGGATTGGTTGAGTCTGCCATGTTTTAAATGCAATTCATTCAGTGGTGACCACCTAGAACAGCATAGACAGGGAAGTGAAAGAGCTAATTATTTCATGGACCTCAGAGAGAGTGGAGCTTGGAAGTCACCTAGTTTAATACTCTCAAACGACCCAAAGGAAGCCTGAAAGGTGGAGGGACTTGCCCCGTAAATCAATGGGAAGCTATGACTGGGATTGGATTCTCCTGACTTCCCCTTGCCACCTTCCCTTCCCGAGCAAGTCCATGTAATTACTAAGTTCTGTTTACATATAGATCATAATTGTTTGGATATTTGGGTGAATGTATAAATGTTTTGAAGGAAACATAGCAAAACTGTAGAGATCCTGTGATAGCTCGTGTGCTGGAACCTTAGTTTTAATCGTTATAAATGAAACTACTGGAATTTAGAATATATTGTTTTCCCTATAATTAGATTTTTCTAACATAGTTTAAACAGTTAGCAATTCTAAGATTTAAAAAACTCCCATTTTTTTTCTAACTTAAAAACAATTCAGGTATATATAATAACTAGGAAATACAAAAACGATGAAAGAAAAAAAATAACCTCTTAAGTAAGGAGTAACCCCTTTTCATATAATGAAACACTGACTTCTGATTTTCTCTTTAGCCTGGAGTTCTCTCTTTCCAGTAGATTTGGAATCATATTGTATCAGTTGCATTGTGTCCTGCTTCCATGTCATTTGCAAATCTTTACAAAACATTACATTTAATGGTCACGGACATGCCACTTCATAACTGTACCCTGATCCTAGATTAACTGAAACTTGACCCTGTGGCTGGACGGGTATGTCCATAGATATTCTAAATAGAGCTGATGAACATTTCCACACATAAATCTTTATTCATACCTCTTATTACTTCCTTGGGGTAGATAACTGGAAGTTGAGCTACTCGGGCAGGAGGCATGACCTTTTCCAAATCTCTTGATACCTACCGTCAGATTCAGAGACATTTTTAATGTGAAGAAAAGGTCAATGGAAAAGGCTCTCCTCAAATTTCTTTTATGGGGCCGATTTACTGAACTTGCTGACCCAAACAAGATTTTTTTTTTTTTTATAACTTCAGCAAATCCAAAAATCTGATAATTACTAAAAAGAACCCCATGTCTATGCTACGTGCTCTATGAGGTCATTTTCTGTTTATTCAAAAAGTAATTATTGGGCACTTCCTGTGTGCTGAATACTGAGGGCAATTGAGGATAAACAGACAACAAGGAAAAATAATCCCCTAGATGATGATGTGTTTGAGGCTAATGCTGACTGAGTGGGAACTTTGGCTTCTAGACATCAGCTATGGTATAAGTGAGGGTTCAGAGGCTGTTAGGATGAATTGTTGTATTTATTTACACAGTTTAGTTCTTTGAGTATTTTCCCATTTTCTCTCATCTTCCTTCATTTTTTAAGAAGTCATATAGCTCTTCTTCTTTCTATGCAATTTTCCATACAGAAGGACTGCTTGCTGGGTACAGTATAGAAATATTAATTTAGCAAGAGGTAATTTTTTTTTTAACATCACTAACTTTGTTTTCCAGGACGAAAAGCTACTCAGCTGTAGCTCTATCTGCTTTTACCAAGAGCACAGAAGTTCTATTAATAGAAGGGAAAATGTTACACTACTGGGTGTAATACCTGAGTCTCCTGCCTTCACTTGGTTCCCTACGGTAAGTCAGGAAGCATCCAGTAAGTAGTCCTTTCCTTCTCCTATGGACCCTACTGTCCCCTCTGTATCCCTTCTCATCCCATCTAATGGCACACCTATGACTTGGATGGAAAGGAGGAAATTATCCACATAAACATGACAGCTGTAACTGTAGTGATAGAAAATATCTGTAACATGACAACTGATGAACAGTAACTTTTCTCCTTTTGGATAACACTAGCCACAATCTACATTTAATAAAGTTTATATCTTCATACAGTTATGTCTAAGGCTGAGAATACTAGGGACAAAACAAAGACCAGCCTGGACCACCATTTTTAGAAACGACTGGACCCACTTAGTGCAGAAGCTCAGGGCGATGGTACGGCAAGTGATTGGATGAAATCAACCTCCTTCCTTGAAGTTAGGCTTCTAGTCCAGGCTGCAAAGCCCAATGTCTGTTGGAGAGAGGCACATTTTTATTTTTTATTATTGCATTTTTTTTAGTTTGCATATCTAAGGTGAAAGAAAGCATGTGTCTTTAATTTTGCTCTCTGTGGATCCTTTTGTTAGAGTTCCAGTTTCATTGAATATTTAGCATGCTTTTGCTCTAAAAGCAGAAACTTGTTTGAATAAGGACTAATTTTTCAACATGTAGACAAATATTTGAATAACCGGTGGAAATAATAAATTACCAGCATAAAGAGATTTCATTGCTCTTAAAAGCAAAAAAGCACTCTTGGGAATTTTTCACGGAAATGACTCCATTTTCCTCTCACTCCCATGGGAGCCATTTGATTTTACTCTGGGGTGGACTGGGGTGCAAGTTGATTTTTAATAAGTGAGCACCTCCATATTTTCTGTGGGAGAACAAGTGAAGGAGCAGGGGCTGGGGGAAAACAACTAAACTCTAAAGGCATAGATCATGTTCCTGATGCTCTGCCTTACCTTTTAGTTCTTGTCTTCAAACAAAACTTGCTTATAGGAATTGCCTTGAAAGACTATGTTGTTCTTTCTGAGGAGTTTAATGAGTGCTCATTATTTCGACCATTTGCACTTTCCTGTTTCTCAGATTCCAACTGCGTAATCCAATTACAGTTCATGGGTCTGGTTGGAAAACAATCTGATGGAGAATTCAGATTTTGAACTACGTCAGTTTTGGGGAGAGACAACCATTGCCAGATCCAGGATGGTGTTCAGAATGGGACCTCTGGGGTCAGGCTGTCTGATTTCATCTCGGTCTTGCCCACACCGCCTTTGGGTTCCAGCGTAGTGATTTAACCATTCTTTGCTTAAGTTTCTGTGTCTCCTTGGCTTCACAGGGTGACAGAGGGGATTAAATAAGATTAACATATGTGAAGTGCTTGACATCTAGCAATGTCTAAATGTGTGTTAATTGATAGTATCACACTGAAGATACAAAAATGATACTTGTTCTATTTCAGGATTAGTAGACTAGCACTCATAGATGGAACCAATACATTTCCAGGTGTGGCTTTTTCTCTAACCTCACACACATGCAAGCCACTCCTTATACACATTACTGAGTTTTCTTTGATGCACAGAACTTTTCACCATGATGCCTCTAGAGTATGTTAAGAAGTTTATATCCTCTTTTAAGATGTTTTCCTTTTATCTGTCCAGTGATAATCGTTCCCTGGAAGCTATCTGTGACATCATATTCAAAATATGTTAGTGCCTAGTCTTTCTGGCTTCAAGCCACCATTGCTGGTCTGGAGTTTCTGAAATCAAAACATGAATTTTACAAAAGTAACTGAAAGTTCTAGTGGTAAAGAACCCATCTGCCAATGCAGGTTAGACATAAGAGATGTGGGTTTGATCCCTGGGTCTGCAAGATCCCCTGGAGAAGAAAAGTCAACCCACTGTAGTACTCTTGCCTGGAGAATCCCATGGACAGAGGACCCTGGTGGGCTACAGTCCTTAGGGTCGCAAAGAGGCAGACATGATTCAAGTGACTTAGCGTACATGCCAAGTGATCTTAGTTTATTTTGGAGTCATAAATCACTGAGATAGCACATGAAGGAAGTGAAAGTGCTTTTCTAAATCTGAACATACAGAAGAACACAAAACATTGGAAATGTGTCATGGAAATGTTTCAGATTATGATAGATTCTTATCAATGTAATAGTTCAATAAAGAAAAGAGTCGTGTCTTCAGCCCTTCCTATTGGTTTCCTGGCTTAATGGAGATTCCTTTGTTTCCTCTGATAAGCTGTCATTTCAGATTAAGTCAATGGTGGCTCTCTATGGAGCAAAGGAAGGGGAGATCCAGAAAGACTTTCTTCCCTAGTTTTGAAAAGGCAAGGTGACCAGTGGTGGAGGAGTTTTTGCTGTTTCAGAATCAGGGTGCTGTTCTGCCCTGGTGGCCCCACTGTGGGATATCTTCCCTGTGCAGCCTCCAGCCTCAAGGCTCTCTGCCCTCCATGGCAGCTCCTTTTCCCTGGTTTATATCTGAGCTTAGCATGCCAGGAGAGGGGACACTTCTGGGAAGGGAAGGGCACATTTCCAGGGCTGAAAAAGAGCATATTTGACTGTGTCTGAAACCACCACATCTCCTTGAGCTTTTCTTATAATAAATCCACTCAATGTGCACGCCATGATGGATGCTAGAAGGGAAACAAAAAGCTTTTAAATATTAGCATCAGTTTCACATTTTTCCTTGTTCAGACAGAACAGAGTTGTCCTTGCGCTCGATAAAGGATTCCAGGAATAGAGGCAGTGATTAAGAGAGCTATTTAATCACACGAAGGGAAACAGTCCAATCAGTAACTAAAAAACAATGGAATGGATGATGGATATTGACTTCAGGGCACTCTTAGTTTTCAGCCATCAGCAACCTGTGGATGTTGGTTGCTGTAGCTGCCTATATTTGATGTTTTTCTCTGTAGAAAAGGTAAAAAAGAGAAAACTAGGGCAAATCAGAATCTGAGACTGCATGTTCAGGTGTAGAACTGCCAGATAAAATACAGGATGCTCAGGTACATTTGCATTTCAGGTTGACAAAGAATAATTTGTGGTATGGGACATACCTACTTCTGAAATTAAAATTTAGATGAGCATCTGTATTTTTGTTGTAAATCTGGCAACTCTACTCAAGGCAAACTTTTATTTTTGGGGAGTGGGCTCAATGTTTCTGAGTTACTACTCATCCTGCTTCATGCCATCCAGAGTGTTGAAGTTCTCTTTAAGCAGAAAGATGCAAATTCACAAGTGTTATTTGTGAATTCGTATCAGTCTTAAGAATTTAAATTCATAGTCTTAGGAAAGGGAAAAAAATCAAATCAAATCTGATATCGACAGAAAGCCAAAGTGGCTCTTTCTACCTTTTCTAAGGCAGTCAGCTGCTACTGTCAGTTGGACATAAACTGTAACAGTCAGTAACAGATGGGCCACCTTTGGGTTATCTGTGCTGCATTCAACACCTCTTTGAACAATAATTTTAATCTGTTGGGAGGAAATATCAATTTAAAGGTCAAGTGCTTTCATAAAAAAGGTGATTATTCAGTATTTCCTACTTTGAACCAAAGCACACACCAGGATTCATTGTAACACTCTTTTGTACAGCATACATATGCTGAAAAATGGATTGCTTAATTATATGAGTATCTGTCTTCAGGGAGGCTATGTGAACATGAACGGGAGCTGTCAAGAGACATACACTGCTTTACTTGTGATTCTTAATCTATATCTATAGTCATTACAGGTTACAAGTTGACTTTTAAAACAAATATCTAACATATAAATTACTTTTGCACTGCAAAATGGGCATTTAGGTGTAAAAAATTTCCTTGTGCTGAAAAATGGACACGTTGTATGAGTGGGACTCCAGGCTAACATCATTCCTTTTTCCCTCCTCTGCTTTTAAGTGATCAGTCAGTCTAGAAGGAAGATGGGAGATGACCTTGCCTGTTAATTAACCAAGGGAAAGGGATGTAAAGGCCATGCAGTTAACCTTTGTAATTAGATCGCCAATTACAACAATGGAAAGGAGAACCACTTAGCAGTGAGTTAGAATTCTGGGAAGTCTCATGGAGATTCCAGGCACCATGACAGTCAAAAAATTGGAGAAGTCAAGCATAGGCAGCCAAACTCCATGCATCTCTGTATGTGTTTCCTTAGTTCCCTCAGGTTCATTTTGGAGAAGGGGTTCAGCATATAGGAGAAAGTGAAGACAGTAATGCTAAAACCACCAGGGAAGCTGGGTTCAGCTGCAGCAACACAGGAGGTAGATAATTAATTTCCTCTGAAGGTGCAACTGGGTGTAAGCATTTCCAAATGACAATGTTGGCAAATCATTCCAATGGCCTCCCAATCTTTGAGCTAGTTAAGCGTTAATTCTTCAATTTTTGACAAGTAAATATGCAGCTGTGGGGGACAGAAAAAGAGAAGCAAAACAATGAAAACTTTGTTGAGGTTACTTTGTGTCTCCTGACCAAAGGATTCCAACCAGGTGCTCCGTTCCCAAGTTCATTGCCTCTGCTCCCAAGGGCATCTAATGACTTTAACCTCAGGTTCACTGCCAGATCTTAATAGGTAACACCACTTTGCATCCTGTTCTTGTTGACGAAATA
>NW_011494787.1:3817999-3845396 GCF_000754665.1 Bison bison bison
TTGTTCCTAGGAAAAAGTAAAAGTGAAAATTGCTCAGTCATGTCCGACTCTTTGTGACACCATAGACTATATAGTCTATGGCTTTCTCCCGGCCATAATACTGGAGTGGGTAGCCTTTCCCTTCTCCATGGGATCTTCTCAACCCAGGTCTCCCACACTTCAGGTGTATTCTTTACCAGCTGAGCCACCAGGGAAGCCCAAGAATACTGGAGTGGGTAGCCTATCCCTTCTCCAGCAGATCTTCCGGGCCCAGGAATCAAACCAGGGTCTCCTGCATTGCAGGCAGATTCTTTAACAGCTGAGCTATCAGGGAAGCCCTTTTATTCCTATAAGTCAAGTGAATCAATTTCCTATCTCTGTGAACTTATTACAAATGCAACGTTTTTGGAGAAGGAAAATTTGCCAAGAAGGAGGAAAGCCTCCTAACAGAGCTGAAAATATTTTTACGATCCAAGGATGAGCACCAGAGACACTAGAATAATTCATTCTGTGAAGATTGCCAAGAAAACCTTGTTCAGCAATCCCCATGCCCGTGATGACATCATGCCAGGTGAGGCATCCACCTTTGGAAACAATACATAGACATTTGTTCTTCTTGAACCCTGCTGCCTGGTTTCAAAGGGCTTTTTATTTTTTTTTCCTCTTCTGGCTCCGAGTGGCTGCAACACATGGTAAATCTTTAACTTCAAGTGTCCTTCTGTGGTGACCAACTAAAATATTAGCAAAATAAATGTTTTATGGGAAAATGTTGGCAGGATCCCCAACAGAAACAGGTGGTATTGGGTTATTTCAATATAATGTAATGATACAGCCAGGTTTCCATCTGGACAGCATGTGGTTGGGTCTGTTCAGAGAGTATCAAAGAGAGTGAGTACGCATTGGGGAGAGCCCGCCGTGCACAAGTGTGCAGCTAGATGGCTACTTTACAAAATAATCGTCTGGGTTTCAGGTCCTCTGGGTTAAATATTTTTACTGTCAAAATCTGAATTTCTTCATAAAATATTAAAGGAGAAGCAAACCTCTGACATGCAATCCAGAGCTGTGTAATTATAAGGCAGTTCCTGGAAACCAAAGAGAGCGTGCATTAAAGCGAGGCGTTTATTATCAAGGAGTTCATTACCCTTGGAAGTGAAGACATGTTTGAGAGGGAGCCTCAGAACAGAGAAGCTTTGTAGCAAGTTTTCCTAGGCAATGAAAATGAGGCTCAGCCTTGTTTGTAAGAATACAATGAGAAAATAAAGAGAGAATGGGATTAGTTGACTGTAAGGGCCTGATTGTGATCCAAAGCTAAAGAGATGTATCCTTAATTTACCACCAGGGAAGAGTCTTTCTCCCTTTTCCATAAAATTCCTGCTCCAGGCACTTCAAAACACATGGAATTAGGAGCACTTGGAACATTTGGTTTTGCACTCAGCTCTCCTCACTGTATATTCATGCTAAGCTTGATAATAAACTCTTGGCTCAATAACTCCCTCTATGTATCCCAGAGAGAGGCATCAAATTATGGCTATGGGCAGGGATAGACCCTCTTCAGAGGCAGAGAGACCTCACTCCCCGGCTCTCTCAACTTGAGCCAGAGGAAGAAGATGGGAATATGCACAGAGGGAGTAAGCAATTTGGAAGTGGTTTGTAGTCTCCTTGATGCTGACTGGAGGACTCAGGAAGTATGGGCACCATCTGCCAAAATGAAGGAGCCACTTGGACCCCAGGGTACTTGGCCAGGAAGACCTGGCTTCTAGGGAATTCTTTGCAGCGTTAATTGAGAGTTGGTAGACATAAGAAACACTGAAAGCCAAGGCCTATCAATGCAATCTAAGGTTGATGAATAAAAGTGATGAAGCAGGGAAGGCTCAGAAAGAAAGGATAATGAAGTCAAGCACTTCATTATGATGCCTTCATGCCACTGGTACCCAGAGCAGGGATGCATTCAGGAGGCTCTTGCCTGTTACTCAGAGAGCAGACTGCTGTTCTACACTCTCTGCTGTATTTTTCTAAGGTTAGAAGAGATGGTGTGATGAGAGGCCTGGGAGCCACAGAGTCTGATTCTTTTGCTGTTACTCCTGTGTGGCTGGACTGGGACTAAGGAGGCGATGGGACTCTAGAGACAGGTAAGTCACATACTGTGAACCCTGGGTTACTTGGGAAAATGATGTTCTCTATCTGGAGCAGACCTGACGTGATACAATAAAGATGTATCTCAGTTCTTCTTTCCAAAATGTGTTGGGACCCTCTTGTCGGCACCATATAAGACTTTGGCTCCTGGGGGGTTCTAGAAGGTGGTGGCAGACATACTCTTCCTAGCTGAGGAGTTTACGATCTAATGGGGGAGAGTGTGTACCCCGGGGAAACTGGAAGTTGAGTCGCACTAGGACAGA
Source organism: Bison bison bison (assembly GCF_000754665.1). Taxonomy (NCBI): domain Eukaryota; kingdom Metazoa; phylum Chordata; class Mammalia; order Artiodactyla; family Bovidae; genus Bison; species Bison bison. The sequence goes on from NW_011494787.1 coordinate 3,820,375, forward strand.
ATCTGTCTTATTCTTCATTTTATCCTCCACATATGGCATGTAGTAGGTACTAAAATCATGCTGAACTGAACTAGACTAGAAGACAGGCGATGGGGTTTGATAGCTATTGTATGGCTTAGAAATATATTTTGACCGCTTTGGTAGGTCCCAATTCCTCATTTGTGGAATGAAGAGCAGATGATTGGACCAATCTCCTTTTTAGCTCCCTAGGACCCTAACTCAGAGAATATGTACAGAAATGCCGATGGTTATCTCTAACAATTCCCACCATTCATGAGCATCTTTATGTCAGGGGATTTAATTCTCCCCAAAACTCTGTGAGGTTAGAGCTTTATCTCCATCTTTTATAGATGGGCAAACTCATTCTGTTGCCCAACATCACTCAGCAGGTGAGTGTTGAAATTGGGATTCTTCAAACTCAGTTATGTCTAACTCCAAATACTGAGTTCTTTCTAGAGCTGATTTATGCTTTATATTTAACTGCTTGGATCTGTACAGCCAGGTAGGTTTTTTAGTCTTCAGAAATCATTTGAGATTAGGACAGTTGGCTGAATTAATTGCATAACCATTGAAAACTCCCTGTCTTACCCTGGTGTTCTCTCCCCCACTTACCTTTTCTCTTGGGTTCTAAACTATCTAGCTTTCCAAGTGTAATGACATGAGTTGTTCCTTAAGGAAAAATAAATCCTTTAAGCCATGGAATGAAATGAGTGGTCTGCTCCAAGGTAGGGAGAAGAGGAGCTGGAGCTGAGCCTGTGTTTTGCAGGTGGGGAAGACAGTAGTGTTGCCCTATGGTTGCAGATCCCTCTTGCCCTGCTGTTGGCCTACGGTGGCTTATTCTGATAGGCAGGACCAGGAGCTTTGCGGACAAAAGCAGTGACTCTGGCTTCCCTTGAACTGTCACTGGGCTCTCCATGGTGTGGTTGAAGCGAGGAAGGCTGCTTCAGGCTATTAGGAAAATTGTCTAAACTATTCTTCAGTGTTGTGATGACAACAAATCAGATGCAGATATAGAATTTGGGTGGACATTCTGAGATCTTGTTGAAATGGTGTTACTGCCTAATATTAATTGAGCACTTAATATGTGCAAGGTGCTTTGCAATTGAGAAAACTGGAGCTTAAAAAGGTTGGAGAATTGGCCTGAGGTCTTAGGGTGAATTCAAATCAGGTGTGTCTGACTCCAAAACCCAAGCCCTTAATCATTATGCTAAAATTAAAGCCCCCAATATAGTCCTATATGAATAGTGAATGCATGGCTATCAGTGGGGTCAGATGGGCTCATGAATAACCATTTAGAATGAATCAGAAGGGCCTTTCCTCTCATTATGGCAAAATAAATTTCAGGTGGATTAAATGTGTAGGCTCAAGGCACACCAATAAATGTAATGTGAGAGAAAGATGGTGAATATAATAAATGATGATATGAGGCAGAGAAAAACTTTATAAAAATAATTTTTAAAAAAGATAAAAGGATAGATTTGGGTGTAAAAGCCTTGCAACACTTCTATAGACAAAAACTGTGAGAAAAGTTAACAGACAAATAAGTTGGAAAAACATATGCATAATCTTTATGGATATATATGTGTGTGTGCCTATATATATATATGCATATATATGTAGTCTTTGGTGGTTTTTATAAATAATTCTCAAGTATTTTATATGTTTTTTTGGTAATCTAGAACAAAATGGTATTAAAAAGCCTATTTTCAATACAATGTACTAAGACATGGTATGTTTGTGTGTGGGGAGGGCTGAAAATCAAGTATTACAAAATTCATCTTCTGAAATATTTCTGCCATTTCTGAGTATATTATTTTAGTTTTGTGAAATCTAATATGTTCTGAGGAGCACAAAGATGCATACAGAGGAAATTCTATTTTGAGGTTTCCAGAAAAAGGCAGGGAGCTACTAATTTTCTGAGCATAGGAATATAAAAAACTGGACAAGATATTAACTCGACCTGGAAGTGAATCCAGTCCTGGAAGCAGAGGTGGCCCAGGCTCTCTCCATGCCTTCCAGTATGTATTAGACTGAGATCTGGCTTCTCTTATATTCACATTTTCAGGTTCTAAGTAACCCTCCATCACATTTAAACTCATTGAGGAAATTTAGGACTGCTGCTGCTGCTGCTAAGTCGCTTCAGTCGTGTCCAACTCTGTGTGACCCCATAGACAGCAGCCCACCAGGCTCCCCCGTCCCTGGGATTCTCCAGGCAAGAACACTGGAGTGGGTTGACATTTCTTTCTCCAATGCATGAAAAGTGAGAAGTGAAAGTGAAGTCGCTCAGTCGTGTCCAACCCTCAGCGATCCCATGGACTGCAGCCTACCAGGCTCCTCTGCCCGTGGGATTTTCCAGGCAAGAGTACTGGAGTGGGGTGCCATTGCTGTTGGGTAATTAATACTTGTGTGTGTGTGTGTAAATGTACGTGAGGTGGGCATTGCAAACTTTTTGTTTGGAACTTTTGAGCTGAAGGCTATTGTTTTTATTAGTTAAGGCTCTAATTTGGATTGAATATATCAACTCTGTTGATCACATTTTCAAAGGAGTTTAATTAACTACTTAATGAAGAAACCTACTTTGCTGTGCAAATTCACACCATGCTGAATCCTGGCTGGAGAGTGTAGAAGACAGGACTGGGATATTCTTGCTAGTGGTAGACTGTTAACCACTAATTGTCTTCGGTCTTCTAGAGCTAGGAAGTAGAATTCTGGATCACTGACCCCTAGATTCTGAACTTAGAGCTTTCAGGGTGTGCTCTAGATGTCAAGCAGAATGTTTACTTGTGACCTTGGTTGGGGAAAGAATTAGTTGCTAGCTGAGGGAGTTCATTTAGTAGTCTTGTATTATTGTGGGAAAATTCAGAACAGCTCATGTCTCCTTTGCCTCCTTCTCCAACCAGGTGTTTTTCTGACGGTGTCTTTTTTTTTTTGGTGTTTGTTCGCCTTTGCACTTTTCTCTGTTACCTACCAGTCTGTGTTCAGATGAACCATATTCTCTAACCAAATAAAGGTATCTTAAATTTTATGTCTACTTTTCTAGATAGGAACTCAGCTATTGCATTTGCCCACATTAAAAAGTTATTCTTTTGTCATTTTATAAAGATTTTAAATAACACCAGGACAGATGTAGGGGACCAGTTTGTTTGCCTTCCTGAAGCTTGTTGCACAATCAATTTCCACCTGTTGAGTGTCAGTCAATCCATGTTATATCCGTGGATTATACTGCTGATATACTAGGAATATAAGATAAAGCAAATTTAATACAACATGGAAATGTTCATGGACTTATACTGAATGTCTCATTCAAGTTCAGATGGATTCTGTCTTTTTTATCCCTCTCTCTAGTTACCTAAAGTGTGATATAGTGAAGAAAACGAACTAGGATTTGGATTTCTTTGGATTTATATATTTCTCCAGAGCTGAATAGTTATTTTTTCAAGTCAGGCCATCTCTGTTGCCTCTCCATGGGAGCGAGAAATGGGGCAGTGTTTTCCATTTGGCTGCCAAGATCCAGTGCCCCACACCAAGAGGACGTAGAGTGGTATGGAAGCTCTTTTCTCTGGCTTGAAAAATGCAAGCCCCTTCTGCTAGATAAGTCAGTGTGTGGTGGCCTCCAATCAAATGCCTTCATTTCAAAGTGACTGGCCTTTGCTTTAGATCTATCAGGAGGAGAGAAAGCCTAGAAGATTGGAGAAAATCCAAACCAGTTCATCAGCCCTTAATGTTTTCAAGAATGTTTTATCTTGCTGCAGTGTCTAGTAGAGAGTTTCATGCAGGCTTGGTGAAGGATGAAAAGCAGATCTGGTGACTGGAGACTTCATAAGCTTCAGAACGTGGAGCCAATTAAGCTATGAGATCTTGAGGAAAGTGTGCCTTTGGCGTATTTATGACAAGTCTAGAGAATTGTTAAACTGAATAAATCCTTCTGTTTGGAAGGCACATGCACATTTGCAGCCATCTATGAGAAACGCAGGGCTTCCCTGGTGGCTCAGTGGTAAAGAATCCACCTGCCTATGCAGGAGATGCAGGTTCGATTCCTGAGTTGGGAAGATCCCTTCGGGGAGGAAATGGCAACTCATTCAAGTATTCTTGCCTGGGAAATCCCATGGACAGAGAAGCCTGGTGGTCTACAGCCCATGAGGTCACAAAAGGGTCAGACACAATTTAGCAACTAAACAATAACATGAGAAACATACTGGTTTATTAAGAACTTTGTGTTGGAAAGTGCTCAGCTCTTTGCATTTCCAGTACAGATCTGGAACACTGTTCTTCCAGAGTTCTTCATGAGTTGGGTATATGTCTATTTTGGATATGCACAAAAATGCAAAAATGAATTGTTTGGCTATTAGGAACATAGATCAGAAATAACAGTAGCTTATGTAAGTTATGGGTATTTTTCTCTGTTGTGTGATAAATGAAGAGACAAGCAGTCTAGGCGGAGAGTCCATGGTGTCCTCAGGGTCCCAGGTTCTTTCCATCTTCCTGTTCCTCCATCCTTAGCATATGGCTTTCATCTGCAGGGCTGCCTCATGGTCCAGTATGGCTGCTGGATTTCCATCATCATTACTTCCATGGCCTAGGTAGGGAGTGAATAGCAGAAGGAGGAGATGCCAGTTGTGTGTCCTTCCCTCAAGGAGGTTTTCTGGAAAACAGTGTCCATTGCATATTATTGGCCACTCCCACTTACAAGGGCATATTTTAGCCTAAGATCTGCAACTGGATTCATTTACTGAGAAGGAAGGAAGAAAAGTACACTAACTATACCAACTGGGCAACTGTCTGTGGGCCACAGTAGGAGTTCCTGAGCAAGCCTGTGTGAGGCACTTTCTGTGCAAGTCTGCATACTCCCAGCTGATCCCAAAGGTATTAATACCCTTTCTTCATACATTCAGAGCCTCCCAGCATTCAGAGTTTGTAGACAAGGAAATGAACTGGTTTATCTGAATTACAGATGGGTCTCAGAGAGGTTCATCAATTTGCTATGGGATACACAGCAATCTGAAAAGGTGGGGAAATTGGCCTTGGATGCTAGATCAGATCACATCAGATCAGTCGCTCAGTCATGTCCGACTCTTTGCGACCCCATGAATCGCAGCACGCCAGGCCTCCCTGTCCATCACCAACTCCCGGAGTACACTGAGACTCACGTCCATCGAGTCAGTGATGCCATCCAGCCATCTCATCCTCTGTCGTCCCCTTCTCCTCTTGCCCCCAATCCCTCCCAGCATCAGAGTCTTTTCCAATGAGTCAACTCTTCATATGAAGTGGCCAAAGTACTGGAGTTTCAGCTTTAGCATCATTCCTTCCAAAGAAATCCCAGGGCTGATCTCCTTCAGAATGGACTGGTTGGATCTCCTTGCAGTCCAAGGGACTCTCAAGAGTCTTCTCCAACACCACAGTTCAAAAGCATCAATTCTTCATGCTCAGCCTTCTTCACAGTCCAACTCTCTGATGCTAGAAGGTGACATCAAAGGCAAAAGTGTAAAAGCACAATTTGAAATATTGTCACTGGTGTCACCAGTTCACCAAGGACAACAGGATGTGGACATGATTAAGTCTCAGTCTCCAGTTTATCCCCAGCAGAGGAATTCCCATAGTAATAGCCACCTTATTTTGTGCACTTAATATGAGCCAGGTGTTATCCATCTATTATATCTAATCCTCCAATGACCTTGGACGGGAGGCACTGATATCCCAATTTTTCAGCTGGGGAAACAGGAAGTCAGAGGGGGTTAGATCACTTACTCAAGTCACTCAGTAAGAGCTAGAGTAGAGATTTGGATTCACATCTCTGACAACTGATCTGTGTTCCTGTCCTCTGTTGCATGCCAGCAATTGGATGTTGGTTTAGGAAAGACATTGAAGTTCTATAGAAAAAGATTTGAGGGTCTTGTTCTCATGATGGGATGTAATACCTAGGATGGTGCGAAGTTTCCCTGCTCCTGCTCCATGGCAACTGTTCTCTCACCATTCCACAACCATCCCAGACCCCACACTGGGCACTCAGAGCAGGGAGCTCCTGGCCCCTTCTTTTCCTCATCTGGTCATATCACATGCCACCCTCCTCCCTGTGCGCCACTGTGGAGAGGGGAAAGGCATCATAAAGGCAATCAGTATATTCTCATATTTTTTCTTGATGTAAAAAGATGAAGTCATGGCATATGGTCAGATTGCCAGGACTGTTAATAATAAACCTCACATAATTAAGCACTGATTTATTCCTTTATATAAGTGAAACAAATTGCTTTAACTGCCTTTGCTCAAGACCATCCAGTCAGATGGATTATGTATAGGAAGTTGGAACTAAAAATTATGGGTGCTCATATTTCACTGTGGTGGAGGTTTATTGGAGGTACAATTAGAACCCTAACTAAATGTGTCCTGTGTTCCTTTGATGGAAAGATCAGTTATTAATCTGGGGATATGACTAATTCTCAACACAGCTGCTCTCCTTGCTCTAATATTCCCGCTTTTGGTTCAAAACCTGGAAACATATTTAAAAAATTGATCAGAGCTTATAATAGCAATAATCACCTTAAAATTGGTTGTTACTCCAGTTAATGAAGTGAGTAGGAGAGCATAAGCCTCCCTCTGTGTCCCTCAGGCTTTTATCTAACAAGCCGGTTGTTAACCACTGGGTTTATTAAAAAAAAAAACAAAAAACAAACAAACCTCTTTTTAGGGGGTTGAACTGGGAAAAACTGGGGGCTGAGTGTTATCAGTCTGGGGATCCTTTGACAGCTCTGATCACCTTTGGCAGCTAGATCCCTTTCCCACCAAAGCCAGGGCTGTGGTGACTATGAAGTTGGCATCTTCTCTTCCAGGGTTTGGGGCCTGGCTCCTGGAAGAGAGATCAGAGTTAGTCAGAAACAAAGCATCTCTAAACCCCAGCACAGATCTGCAGAACTAGGGTCTGCATTTTAATAAGCTCCCCCATTGAAGGCACCTGAGCAGGGTGCCTCCTTTTGCTCCAAGCCCTGATTTGTAAAACTGGAACCTCATCTCAGAGGCTTCTCTACAGGCTCTTAGAAGGTCTGAGCAGACTCCCTGCATCTGACCGCAACTGCATCTCCATGGAACAGAGCAATGTACACTAGACCATGGAACATGACACCTGGTGAGGAGTAGACCCTTAATACGTATCTGTGTAAAAAGCTGTTTCCCCAAAGCGTGTCTCCTTTCAAGAAAGACTCTCTTGGAGAAAGAGAAAGACCACCTGAGTAAGAGTCTTGGGACGGTCCAGCAGCCTCAGGTGGGTCAGGTGGGCCCTGGGATTCGGAGGTTGTCAGGGAAGGGACTTATGACCTTAGAACAACTTGGTTCTGTCCCAATTTCATATCCCAGTGCTGGGATGCAACCCCCTACCCGTCATGTAAAGGCCGCTGAAGATATTTCATGCTCACAACAGAGCGTTCCTTTCTACAGAGCCTGCAGATTTCCCCAGGCCCCTAAACAGGCCTTTCCCAGTGAGTAACGCTCAGCCCCGGATTCTGCTGCAGGTTTCATGAGCTGCTCTTTTATTTCCTTGTTCTGTTTCCTTTCCTAACTGTCTAGGGCAAAAGATTTCCTCAAAAGCTTAATGAAAGCCGAATCACAGGACGGCTGTGTTTTGTCGATGCGCCACTGTTGTGGAAGCACGGGCGGCTGGGGTAAGGGAGCAGCTTCAGGGAGCCTCCGAGGGCTGTGGGCATGACGTCAAGGGTTAGACAGGCCGAGGGCAGTTGGAGGAGAGATGCTGCTATAGTCTGGGGTCTGCAGATAAGACTGGGAGTGAGAAGTGACCTAGTCGGGGTTAAGCAGAGCATCAGAGATTAGAAATACGAGGAGCCAGCCGGGGCCAGCCCCTTCCTCACTCGGGACCCAGAGTGGCTTAGCTGCGAGTCAGGCTCTGTGGGAAGATGCGGGGCGGGCTGTGGACCGCGACCCTACAGGGACCTCACCTCCCCACCGGCCTCCGCGTTCACTTCCTCTGTGGTTTTTGTAGGTGTTGGGTTCACTCAGTGGACATGCCGGGCCCTCCTTCCAGATTTACTGGAATTTAATTTTCACTCTTGGGAAGGTAGCCCCTGAATGACCCTTTATTTCTACCCCCCTAAAGGGAGGGATACAGTTTACATTTTGCGGGTTGTGAACTGGCTCATAATGTGACTCTGTGTTACTTTTCACCCCAATGCTTCTCTAAGAATTTTAAGTTACAAATGAGTCGTCTCATTTTGTACTTCTGCAAAATAATTGTTTAGGAATTCAAACAATAAAACCAGTGTTGTAATTGATGTTGTATCGTCTGTGAAATTTCGGTTTCTTTGTGCATTTTTCCTTTTCTCTTTTTTCGAACCTGGACATTTGCAGACAGTTGCACAATGTTAGGGGGCTTCCCTGGTGGCTCAGATGGTAAAGAATTTGCCTGCAATGCAGGAGACAGGGGTTGGACCCCTGGGTTTGGACGATTCCCCTGGAGAAAGGAATGGCTAATACTCCAGTATTTTTGTCTGGAGAAGTCCATGGACAGAGGAGCCTGGCAGGCTACAGTCCGTGGGGTTGCCAAGAGTCTGTTAAAATTGAAAGAACCCATGTATTAATACCAGGTAGTCCAGAAGAGCAGCTTTTTTTGGGGTAGGGGTTTAGACTGAGGTGGGGGAGTGGGGGTTTGCTATTTACCCAGAGTCATAAAATTAGTTGGAGGCAGAGCTGGAATCCTTTTTCAGCTTTCTTAAACTGGATTTTAAAAGTTATAAAACTAATATGTACTTATAAGAAAATGTACCCTTTTCCCTTAACATAGCAGTTCCTCACCCACTCCTCCCCATTTGCCATTTGTCCATAATTTTTTTCCCAATTCATAAATTTAAAAATATAAATAAAATTTATTAGTGCATTTCTTTATGGTGTCTATGCATTTCTGTCATATTCATATTTAGGAATGTTTGTGGCACTCCAATGGCTCCCCACTCCAGTACTCTTGCCTGGAAAATCCCATGGATGGAGAAACCTGGTGGGCTGCAGTCCATGGGGTCGCTGAGGGTCGGACACGACTGAGTGACTACACTTTCACTTTTCACTTTCATGCATTGGAGAAGGAAATGGCAACCCACTCCAGTCTTCTTGCCTGGAGAATCCCAGGGATGGCGGAGCCTGGTGGGCTGCCGTCTATGGGGTTGCACAGAGTCAGACATGACTGAAGTGACTTAGCAGCAGCAACAGCAGTGGTACTCCAAGTTTATTTTGAAAAATATTTTCTCTAGCACATTTATGTGCCGTAGGAAGGGCTTGTGAATAAATTAGAATTAGTTAAATTGTCTCCTCTGTCTTTCTTTGTTTTCACAGCACTTATTATTCTCCATGCATTGAAATGTAAGTGTGATAAGAGGAAGAACTTCTTATCCTCTACAGTACTTTGTTTATAGGAGGTATGTAGGAAGTATTTGATGCTGAAAAAAATATATGGCTTATTTTCACATTTAAATACAGCTGGAGTTTGTTTTGCTGTAGGGAGTAAGGTAGATGTCAATTGTACTTCCTCTCTCCCGCTTTCAGCAACTGCCTTTATGTCTTCAGCTAATTTATTGATCAGTAAGTTTCTTCTTTCCCCATGGATTTGAAATGCTATTTTTTTTTATCCCATCATGCATATCCAAATTTATTTTAGAACTAATTTTTGTAAATTTCCTTCTTTCATATGTTTTTCTTCAGATAAGATTTTATCAAATCCCTGTACTCCCCACCCCTGTGTTTGTTTTGATTGTTGAGATTGAACCCCACTTCTATTTCAGAGTTCAGTACTTTTAGACCAAATTAGCTTGAAATTAAAAAAAAAAAAGAAGGCATCTGAGTAAATAAAATCCTTAACATCAGCAGGATTGGAGGGCTGAATTCAGAAATAACCAATTGAGCTGTGTTTATTTAAAACATACTATCATATTTCATTGACTGAAAGATAGCTTTAATGATAAGACATCATTATTTTGTGTATCATTAGAAATAAAAGATTGTCAAATTAATTATGTCAATTGTAAGATGCATCTAACTTCAGAGATGTTAAAATGTTAAAAAAAATGTGTCTTAGAATCAACGGAATACCACATTAGTAGAATGTGGTATAAAAAACTGTAGTAGGGAGTTTGCTTAGTGTAGTAGTTTTCCTACTCTTTTGAATGTTTTTCAAAAGTCTCATCTCTTTTGTCCCTTATTACTTCTCTATGGTATAGGAAAGACCAATGTTTCATTTCCATGTTACCTGTAACAATAATATCAACATGTATACAGCAGGAACAATAAACCAGGTGCTGTCCTAAGTCCAAGGTCACAAAATAAGTAGTAATATATCAAGATTTGAACCTGAGAAATGCAGCTGAGATGTGTGGTTCAGAGTTGATACTCTGAATCAAACATAACCTACATATGATGAGACCTAGAGACCTTCAAAGATTTGCCAAGATCACTCAGTGGATTCCTATTCCTACACTAGCACACTTTACACGCCATCATTTGAAAATCATCAGTGAACACCATGAGATTTATGTTTCTAAATCTTTGGTTTTAGCTTAGAGGAGACCATAGTCTTGGCCTGTGGTGTGGCCAGGAAGAATGCGAAGTAGGAAAGGGAAACATCCAAGCTCTTTAGATCAGATGCATCTTCTATGTGTTTTCTCTGTTTTGCTTTCTGACAGCAGTATGGAACAGGAAACACAACAGCTCTATACAAAAGAAAGGCTGGTTATTGCATGGATGTGTGTCTCCTTTGGTTTGGATTGTTTTTGCTATTTCTACCTCAACTGGAATAAGACATCCTGGTCAGGCATGAGTTCATCATGGGCAGTTCGGGTTTCTGTCCTCAGGCTCTCACTCTAGCTGATCCCAGGTAGAACTGCCCACAGTGGCAGCTCTCTGAACGACCCTTCCCACAGAATGATGCAGAACTAAGTTCTGTGGACACTTCAAGGACAGTCCCTACAGGTGAGGGATGTAGCATCTTTCCCTGGAGTTAATTATCTGCATGCCTGTGTCTGAACTTGCTGCATGGAAGAGAGAATTTGTGTTTATCTGGAACTAATGGCTTCCTGAAGTATCAACTGATACAATCTTTTGAAGTCATTTCCCTCCACAAAGGCCTCAAGGGCATGTGCATGAGTGATGTGTTTTCACTGTGGTTTGAGGGGTAAAGAACTTTCCAGATGGAATGAAGCAGGAGTGCTTTACCTGGACTTAGGCTGCCAATCCCTGGTAGGGTGGGGATCAGGCAGTTTTCTCCTTATTCAAGCCACAAGAGCTTAAACAGGTGTGGATGAACAAACTCTGCTGTTTTTACTGTGATAGCTGTCGGGGGCACCAGGCTACTCTATACTCATCATCAAACACCCAAAATAAAGAGTGAGAAAGGAGTTTAAGCCCTAGCTGGATTAGACCTGACTGGCCCCTCTGTAATTCCATGCCTTAAACCCCCTTACCATGGCTTTAAGGGTTTCAGATAGAGTGTCATCAACTCAACTTTAAGGGTTTCAGATAGTGTGACAGCTTCTGACTGGGTATTAAAGAGAAGGAAAATCTGCTGACTCTTACAAATGAGAATTTACTGCAGTCTCATGTGTTTAAACCTTAACGACTGATCCCTCAGAAGAACTGCTCCCCAACCTCATTAGCTAATTAAACAATTCCAGATGGAGTTATCCACGCTGCAAAATATTTCTGAGGTAACTGGTGCTCTTCTCCACTCTGGAACGAATTCTTAACCGAACCAGAAGATGTCTAGATGCTTCTTCCACTGCTCTGCCTGGGAGCCCTGTCACTGGTGCTGCCGCTGAGTCCCTACTGGGGATCTAATGTGCCCACAGAGGCTGCCCTCTAGAAGCTGACTGCGAAGCCTCTGGGACTTTGATGGTTTTCCAGGCATTTGCTTTCTCAGCAGGATTGTGAAAAAGGAAAGTGCATTGGTCTCTCTTAGGAGGAGAGCATTTTTGCTCTCTCCTGTGATTAAGGAATCCATGCTTCTTGAGATAGTGCATTTTTCCATTATTTCTCTCTTGTTGAGGACCCCTGCACTGAGGTATTTTGAATTAAATAGCTGGGTCCTGAAGATAGTAATTACTGTAATTTACTGGAGAACTCCACTGCAAGAGTTAATTTCCTTTAAAATGCACATGCTTTAGGCAATGGTGAACCTAATACCGTCAGTCATGGTTGTGTCTATGGGGTCGGTTAGGGTCCTCAGGAAGTCTCTGCAACATGTATTTTTTTAAACTCTAATTGCAGGTTCTGTGGCTTGGTTTCAGCCATGTGTTTGTAGCAGAGGCTAACTGTTTTGCTTCTATTTCAACAACAGCTGAGGGAGGCAGTATTAACTAGTGTTTAGAGACTGGCCTTTGGGCATAGATTGTGTGGGTTAAGTAAATCCCTGCTTCCTACTCACTGTCTCTATGATTTTAAATTTTATTTATTTATTTATGGCTGTACTGGGTCTTCGTTGCTGTGTGTGGGCTTTCTGTAGCTGTGGCGAGCGGTGGCTACTCTGTAGTTGTGGTACATGGGCTTATCATTGAGGTGACTTCTCTTGTTGCGGCACAGGCTCTAGGGTCCATGGGCTTCCATAGTTGTAGCTCAAGGGCTCCAGAGCGCAGGCTCAGGAGCTGTTTTGCACGGGCATATTTGCTGTGAGGCACGTGAGATCTTCCTAGACTAGGGATCAAACTGATGTCCCTTGCATTGCAAGGCAGATTCTTAACCACTGGACCACCGGGAAAGTCCCTGTCTATGATTTTAACCTCTCTGGGTTTTATATTCTCGTGTGTAAAATAGGAAAATAAGAACACAAGTCCACAGTTGCTTATCTGAAACCTTTGGGGCTAGCTAGATGTATTTTAGAATTCAGATTCTTTCATATCTTAGGAAAGTAAATTAGTCCACATTCCCTAGTTTACATTAAATCCCCAGCAACGGTGAAGTCTGGGTGGTATCCTGTAACCTACTGACATTTCTGGGATACTATGAGTGACTATTGACATTAAATAAGGATTAGGAATAGACTTGCAGCAGTTAAAACGCAGGTCAGATTTTATTGCCAAGAGAGTTTGTGGAAAACTTGTGACAAAACAAGATAGTTTTCAGGGCTTTTGAAATTGCACATACAAGATGGTGAATTTACACTTACTCATACAATTATTTTTCTTAAAAAAGTTTTGTGTCAAGTACTTATCAAAGTGGCTTCTATAATACCAACTGCCCAACAGCTGCCAGCTTTGGGATTCTCATTCTCTCACAGAGCCCATATCCTTACTGTTAGTTTGTTGCCAAGCATTCTGGCTGGTCATTTTGTCCCTGAGTCAGCCTGTAAAAATCTGTCATCTCCAAGTGTATCCAGATGAGAAAACTTTTACTAGCTTTGCCTCTTAGGATGCTTCTTCTGTTCTACTAGGACTAGAGACCAGCCCAGTACAACTGAACTTTCTATAGTGATGGAATTGTCCTCTATCATGCCATCCAATATGGTAGCCATTAGCCATGGATAACCATTGAGCTCTTGGAATGTGGCCGATGTGATTGAGAAGCTGACTTTTAAATTTTATTTAAAGCAATTAATTAAAATTTATTAGCCTGAGGGAATAATGGCCACCACATACTTAATTGGGCAGTGTAAGAGACCTGGGCATGGATTCAGTGCTGAGAGGACTTTGTCCTCTCTAGACACAGAATTCTTTATCCTCAAGCTGCTGAAGGTGGTAAGAAACTACTCATTCATTTATTTAGTCCAACTCTTTGGGATCCCATGGACTGTAGCTCACCAAGCTCCTCTGTCTGTGGAATTCTCCAGGCAAAATACTGGAGTGGGTTGCCATTTCCTTCACCAGGGAATCTTCTTGACATAAGAATTGAACCTGGGTCTCCTGCATTGCAGGCAGATTCGTTTTTATCTGCATCACCAGGGAAGTCTACTGTAGATCAAATTCTCTTAGGCAATGGGGTTACAGAACCAGGTTTTTATACCTCAAGAATGACATACACTTTTAAGCATATGTTTGTGAGCATATGTAAACAGACATCTCAAATGTAAATTCATAATATTGAATCTGCGGATAGAGACTTTGGATTGCTGTGGGAACACAGAAGCAAGAACTTTCTTGAGAAGGAAATACTTGGCTTCTTGCATGAGTAGTGGAAATTAGCCAAGGCCATTGGGCTAAGGTGAAAAAGAAATTAACAGATGAACCTGAGAAAGATGGAAATATTGGGTTGGCCAAAAAGCTCGTTTGGGTGTTTCTGTAAGATGGTATAGAAAAACCCAAAAGAACTTTTGGCCAACCCGTAAAACAGCATTGGTTCCTGGCCAGGTATCAGCTGTTGATGTGGTTAGAGGGCTGAAATTGGGGTGGAGGGGTGGATGGTCATCAGCACCTTGTATGGTGCTGAGCTTCTTGGAAGCGATACTCAGAATCCAAACAAGGATTCCCTCGTTCACAGTTTCAGCCAGCAATTAATCAGGAAACTAGAGGTATTTCAAGATGGAAGAGACTTCATGTGGGGAAGGGGTGGCCACTATAACGTTTGGACCCTGGGAACAAAGGTCAGGCCACTGTCAAGAAATCAGAAATTCAGGGATTTGGGGGCGTTGCCATCTATTATCTGAGCTGCCTGTGGCCTTGACCCCAGAGGCAAAATCCACTTCTGCCATCTCCTCCAATTCCTATTTGCCTGCTGCAGCTGGAAAGTAAGACTTTTCTTTCTCTTTTGCCTTTCAAATCTCTTGCCAAGTTCTCTCAGTGGTAGATTTAGCAAGGAAATCTTTGAACTGTAGTTCCCAAGCTTTCTACCCTTGAAGTACAGGGAAGAGCATGGAAGAACCAGATAATACTGAGTGATAATGAATAGTATGAGGTACAGACATTTTTCTTAAGTGTTTCAAACCAGTAATGTTGCCTATAGGTAAGGTGACCCCAGAATTTATCCAAATCAGGTCACATTTGAAAATGAAAGGATATCTGGAATTTATTAATAGATATTAGTTGATACAAAGAAATATAATCTATGACTGTCTGTATATATAAATACTATATATATATATGTAAATATACATTGTATTTATTTATATATGTTTATATAGTAAGTGGAAATAGAAGCAATAACAAGGGGAAAATGTGGATAATTGTTGAATCTGGGTGACAGGTATTTGATATTTCATTATACTATTTTGTCTACTTTTGTGTGTGTTTGAAATTTTTATAATAAAAGTTAAATAAGGAAAGTACCTGAAATTGAGATTTTAATCATCATATATGCATATATGTATGTGTGGATAATTGTTAATAACCTTTACAGATGGTGTTTTTTTAATAAAAAATATGTATCATGTGGTCTTTAAGGACCCTTAAGAATAAAGTTTTGTTAGCAGGTAGGGGAAAGGGCTTTGGGTTGGGGCTTGGGGCTGTTGAACCTGAATTCTGCTTCAAGTTGGACAGTAGGTCTGTAGGGTGGCCTTGGTAAATTAGTCCAGAAACTAGAATTGCAATAGAATTAGCCCCCAAGATGATTGAGCATCATTTCTGGCATCTGGAAAGTGGTCAGTAAAAACTTGTTCAGTCAATGAAGTAAGAATCCTTCTGTGTTCTTCCTTTGCAGGAAGTGAGTTTAAACTCAGATGACAGCTGGCAAGGCTGGGAAAAGTCTGGAAAGATAGCTATCTAGATGTCAGGGACCATGGCTGTGTTTTGGAACATGAAGGGATTGATTGCATCATGCTCACTTGATTTTTGTAGTTTATCCAGTTAAGCTCTTAACTTTGCTTTTGAAAAAATAAATTTATGATGAGAGCAGTGGAGCCCTGGCTATCATTTCTCCAGCCTGGAAGCAGATGTGCAGTCGGAACATGCTGATCTGGGGGATCCACCAACCATCCAAAGGAACTGAATGTGAAGTGAGCAGAGAATGTTGGCTCCCCCTTCAATGATACTTTGTGATCTAAGAGGTGTTTTTCCGTTTTCAACAATGTGCTGCAGAACGGTCTGTAACAGTCTGTTGCAATTTTCTCCCCAAATCTCTCACGTTTCTGCCAATAGTGAATTAGACTGTCATTAGTTTCACAGATGTGCTTTGATCCCTACACGGCTTGTCTCCTGGCAGGGAGACATCTGAACCATTAATGTGGATTTTCTAAACCTGGAGTATAAAGTGCGGCACAGTGCAATGAACGTGGGCAAGGAGCCTGGAGCCCTGGGCAACAGAGTTGCTTCTCTGTTGCTAATTAACTGTGTCATCTTGGGTGAGGCATTGAAATTCCCATTGTTTCAGTTCTCTGATCTGTTAAATGAGAGCATCAGATGGATCCTTAGTCACTTTCAGATTCCCTAAGAGTGAATGGGAGAACTCTTCAGGTTTAGACAGATGCTCTTACTGTTGAGGTTTAGCTTTCTGAATTCACATCCAGGGTGCTCTCCTGGGATAAGCACTGATCCTATCTAGTTACTATCTCATTACTCCCAGCAAGCTGCCTATTAAAGGGTGCAAGAGATGTCTGGGTTTGATGAGGTATCTTTTTTTGGGCATCTCTGTCTTTCAAAGACTTAAGCTGTTTAAAGGAGGAAAAATAGTGCAAAGAATCATACATTTCAGAGCTGATAAAACTCCTAGCGATCTCTCCGGATTTATAGTCGAACTCCCTTGATTTACAGATTAGGAGTCCATAGCCCAGTGAGGGAAAGTCACTTTTCCAAGACTGCGTACACTGTCAGAGCTGGACCCAACTATAGTTTGTCTGCCTCTGGGCCATAATCCCAGCTCTCAGGCTGTCAGCAGTTCAGATCCTGGTTAATGGAAAGATCCTTGGTGGTTTCAATTTCACTACAGACCAGTACAAGATTTCGACAGCAATATCATGTATTGAGTTGGAGTGCAGGTGCTTCTTCAGGCTCAGGAAAAGGTGTAGCAGTGGATTTAGAAGATCTGGGGATAAGTTCTGGCTTCACCATGTGCAAGACTAAGCAGCTCACTCACTTGCACGAGCCTTGGTCTCTTGCTCTGTACAATGGAGGTGGTGATGATGCCTCTGTTGCCAACCCCTCGCGCCCCAAACACAGAGTGACTGCAGATGCTGTGACAGCTCTGACAGCTAAATACAGTTATAGAGAAGATAGTCACAAACAATAGCAAACACTTGTGGGCGTATTTTTGACTTGTCAGTCCTGACACAGTTCCGTTGGCAAGTTTGACAAATGGGGAAACTGGACTTAGAGCTCCCGAGATTGTTCAGCTGATAAAGGCAGGTGCTAGGATTCTCCGAGGGCAGCCCTGAGCACGGACCTGAATGGCACACTACAGGGGCTTACGCTGAGCTTTCCGTGGCCCCGCACCGCCAGCAACCACCTCCCGGGTCAAGGCAAGTCCAAACCACCTGTTCCACAGCGGGTCATGAGCATGGCACTTTTCTCCTGCTTGTCAAGGAGTGGGGTCAGGGGTGACTGATTTGGCAAATGATGATTGCTGAAACCAGTTCCAAACTGCTCTCCAGGAAGGCCACTCATGACCTCAGTAAAATATTCAGTACCTCTCCCGTAAAGCCAGACACACTTGAGAAAGAGAGGCCAAATCACGACTTTTTTGTTCTCCAGGACCTGCGGAAAACACACTTGGGATCAATTCTCAAGGAAAGGGGGGCATATCTCTGTATCTATCTACCTAGCCGTTTGTTTCCCTATCTATTTGCCATAAAGTTGAGAGAGTAAATTCCAAGGCAGGTTGATAAGAAGTCCGGCGTCCTTGAGGAGGAGGAGGAGGAGGAGGAGGAGGAGGAGGAGGAGGAGGAGGACGAGGAGGAGAAGAAAGGGGTCTGGGGCTCTCAAGGAGGAGATAGGTATCTGGAATTCTCAAGAGGGAGGAAAGGACAAATGCCTTGTTTTTCTCTACATTCCGTAGTCTTAGTCTCCTAAAATTTTTTTTTTTTTTAAGCCTAGAACTGATGATTACACAGCAAACAACTCAGTTTAAACTCTGTACTAAGGATTATATAACATCAGTGTATCCTGCTTGAGGACAGATTCTCTTTCCTGAAATCCTCTTGGTTAATCCTGTTATTTTAAAATGTAAATTATGGGAGTGGGTCTAGTAATATCTTTACAACATTGAGACATTCTTTTGATTTATTGTAATAACTAATTAAAAAAGTATATAACTCCCTTGCTTAGACTAGCTAGGGGGGCACTCTCTGCCCCCCTTCTGATGTCTATGTCAGAAGCGTTCTCTGTCCCTTTTCTTACTTTAATAAAACTCTGCTACACAAAAGCTCTTCAGTGATCAAGCCTGGTCCCTGGTCCCACAGTTAAATTTATCTTATTGTCATGAATCCGACACTGTTCACCGTAAGTTATCAAAGCATCTGATGGGACCAGATGCCATGATCTTAGTTTTCTGAATGTTGAGTGGTAAGCCAGCTTTTTCACTCCCCTCTTTCATCTTCATCAAGCGGCTCTTTAGTTCTTTGTTTTCTGCCATAAGGGTGATATCATCTGCATATCTGAAGTTATTGATATTACTCCCAGCAATCTTGATTCCAGCTTATGCTTCATTCAGCCTGGCATTTTGTATAATGTACTCTGCATGTAAATTAAATAAGTAGGGTGACAATACACAGCCTCAACATCTCCCTTTCCCAATTTGGAACCCAGTCCATTGTTCCATGTCCAGTTCTAACTGTTGCTTCTTGACCTACATACAGGTTTCTCAGGAGGGAGGTAAGGAGGTCTGGTATTCCCATCTCTTTAAGAATTTTCCATAGCTTGTTGTGATCCACACAGTCAAAAGCTTTAGCATAGTCAATAAAACGGAAGTATATATTTTTCTGGAGCTCTCTTGCTTTTTCTGTGATCCAACGGATGTTGGCAATTTGATCTCTGGTTCCTCTGCCTTTTCTAATCCAGCTTGAACATCTGGAAGCTCTCTGTTCACATACTGTTAAAGCCTGGCTTGGAGCATTTTGAGCATTACTTTGCTAGCATGTGAGATGAGTGCAGTTGTGCAGTAGTTTGAACATCCTTTGTCATTGCCTTTCTTTGGGATTGGAATGAAAACTGACCTTTTCCAGTCCTGTGGCCACTGCTGAGTTTTCCAAATTTGCTGGCATATTGAATGTAGCACTTTCACAGCATCATCTTTTAGGATTTGAAATAGCTCAACTGGAATTCCATCATCTCCACTAGCTTTGTTCGTAGTGATGCTTCCTAAGGCCCACTTGGCTTCACACTCCAGGATGTCTGGCTCTAGGTGAGTGATCACACCATTGTGATTATCTGGGTTATGAAGTTTTTTTTTTTGTATAATTCTGTGTATTCTTGCCACCACTTCTTAATATCTTCTGCTTCTGTTAGGTCCATACCATTTCTGTTCTTTATTGAGCCCATCTTTGCATGAAATGTTCCCTTGGTATCTCTAATTTTCTTGAAGAGATCTCTGCTGCTGCTGCTGCTAAGTTGCTAGAGTTGTGTCTGATTCTGTGTGACCCCATAGACGGCAGCCCACCAGGCTCCCCTGTCCCTTGGATTCTCCAGGCAAGAATACTGGAGTGGGTTGCCATTTCCTTCTCCAATGCACGAAAGTGAAAAGTGAAAGTGAAGTCCCTCAGTCGTGTCCAACTCTTAGCGACTTCATGGACTGCAGCCTACCAGGCTCCTCCATCCATGGGATTTTCCAGGCAAGAGTACTGGAGTGGGGTGCCATTGCCTTCTCCGTGAAGAGATCTCTAGTCTTTCCCATTCTATTGTTTTCCTCTATTTCTTTGCATTTGATCGCTGAGGAAGGCTTTCTTATCTCGCCTTGCTATTCTTTGGAACTCTGCATTCAGATGGATATATCTTCCTTTTCTCCTTTGCCTTTTCCTTATCTTCTTTTCTCAGCTATTTGTAAGGCCTCCTCAGACAACCATTTTGCCTTTTTACATTTCTTCTTCTTGGGGATGGTTTTGATCACCACTTCTTGTACAATGTTATAGACCTCCACCTAAATTCTTCAGGCACTCTGTCTATCAGATTTAATCACTTGAATCTATTTGCCACTTCCACTGTATAATCGTAAGGGCTTTGATTTAGGTTATACGTAAATGGTCTACTGGTTTTCCTTGCTTTCTTCAATTTAAGTCTGAATTTGGCAATAAGGAGTTCATGATCTGAGCCACAGTAAGCTCCTGGTCTTGTTTTTGCTGACTGTGTAGAGTTTCTCCATCTTTGACTGCAAAGAATATAATCAATCTGATTTCGGTGTTGACCATCTGGTGATGTCCATGTGTAGAGTCTTCTCCTGTGTTGTTGGAAGAGGGTGTTTGCTATGACCAGTGCATCCTCTTGGCAAAGGTATGTTAGCCTTTGCCAGGATGCTTAATAGTCTCATTTCAAAGATTTTGTTTTCCAGTTGGCCCCTCCTGACCCACCTGTTTAGGCCTCAAGGAGTCTTTGAAGTGCCTATCTTAGTAAGGTGAGGAGGAGACAGGAAAGAATTCACAGTTGGCTGTGGCTAGTGCAGCTATGCATTGCACCAGAGTGAAGGACAAAACATCCCCTCCAGAGAGGAACTTTTTCTGACACCGCCCTCTTTGCACACATCTTGGAACACCAGGAGAAACATACAAAGAAAATGGACTTCTTTGGGCAAATATCCACAAGATTAAAATTTGTTTTAACATACATTTGGACACATGAGAAAGGAAATATCTAAAGTATTTGTATATGACAAATAAACATATGTGTACATATACTTGGGGCTTCCCTGGTAGCTCAGCAGGTAAAGAATCTGCCTATGAGGCAGGAGACCCTGTTTCAATTCCTGGGTTGGGGAGATCTGCTGGAGAAGGGATAGTACATATACTTGTGCATGCGTGCATATGTATGTACACACATGTACTTCTGTGTACCTGGCATGTGTCATCATATTTTATCTTCATTTGCTTAAAATATTAAAATTATGAGCATATATTGATTATTTTCTTGTGTGTGCATGTTAGTCTCTCAGTTGTGTCTGACTCTTTGTGACTTCATGGACTGTACCCTGCCAGGCTCCTCTGTCCATGAGATTTCCCAGGCAAGAATACTGGAGTGGGTTGCCATTTCCTTCTCCAGGGGGTCTTCCTGACCTAGGTATCAAACCTGTGTCTTCTGCATCACAGGCAGACTCTTTACAATCTGTGCCCCACCAATTATGGAAATAATACATACTTGGAAAATACAGAATGCTCTTAAGAAAAAATGCCCATGGGAAAAAACTTCACCTCGAAGTAGCCACTGTCACGATCTTGAGATAAGCTTTAACCTCTTGTTTTTTAATTTTAGCAAAGCATATATATAATTTTAAAAATCAAATAGTCATATATGACTTATGATAAAAAACAGGAGAACCCCACTCTAGGCCTATCATCAAGTCCAGATTCCCAGAGGAAACTACTTTCCACTGTTTTAGCTGTCACTGCTGGTATTTATTACCATATCCGTAAACGACATTCTCTGTGCTATTTTTGATTTACCAAATGTAGACGTTACCTGTTGACTTCTTACTAAGGTGAAGATTTAGGTCTCTCATAGCCCCTCTGCCCTTTCACACACACTCACACATACTCCCACTTCCTCTCCCACCAGTATCTCTGATTATAAACCAAAATTTGATTATAAATCACATAAAAATTCATACATAGATACAAAAATTCTGACTTCAATTCCAATGTGTGTATGAGGGTTTCCCATACTACCAAACAATTCTTCACCACCAGCTGGATGTCCTACAATTCAACTCAGTTCTGACTGTTGGTCTGGAGATGCTGTCAGATTCCATAGGTTAAGTAAGGTCTTAGTCCTAGAAGATTCCGTCCCTTCTCCCCTCCCCTTCTCCCATTCCCTACACTTTAGAAGCTAATAGCAAGTCCAGGTTGTTACCTGTACTTGTGACCAACTGCCTATAAATCAGAGGTTCCCCCTAAAACCATGTAATTCTGATTGGGACTTGAACCCACGGTGTTGTAACTGAGATCACACACTTGATCTCAGGACTTACTGAAGCTCAGGTTCTTGATGTCTCATCAAAGAAAGAATCCAGTGAAAGACAAAGTGATAGGTAAGAAAGGATTTTTTTTTTAGAGACAAACACACTCCATGGACAGAGTGTGGGCCATTTAAGAAGGTGAGAGTGCCTCAAAATATGGCATGGTTGATTTTTACAGGCTGAGTAATTTCATAGGCTAATGAATGGGAGGAGTATTCCAGCTATCCTGAGAAAGGAGTAAAGATTTCCAGAAATTGGACCACTGCCACTTCTCGATCTTTATGGTCAATCTTGGAACTGTCAAGGAGCCTGTGGGTGTATCATTTAGCTTGCTGATGGTGGCTCAAATGGTAAGGAATCTGCTTGCAATGCAGGAGACCCTGGTTTGATCCCTCGGTTCAGAAGACCCTCTGGAGATGGGAATGGCAATCTGCTTCAGGATTCTTGCCCAATTCTTGCCCAGATTCTCGCAAAGAATCTGACAGGACTGAGTGACTAACACACACACACACACACACACACACACACAGAGGTTATCATAAGCTTATTTTTTGTTTGTTCTTACTCTTTGCGACCCCATGGACTGCAGCATGCTAGGTTTCCCTGTCTTTCATTATCTCTCAGGGTTTGCTCAAACTCGTGTCCATTGACTCAGTGATACCATCCAACTGTCTCATCCTCTGTTGCCTCTTTCTCCTCCTGCCCTCAGTCTTTCCCAGCATCAGGTTTCTTTTCCAATGAGTCAGATCTTCACATCAGGTGGCCAAAATATTGGAGCTTCAGCTTCAGCATCAGTACTTCCAATGAATATTCGGGACTGATTTCCTTTAGGATGGACTGGTTTGATTTCCTTGCTGTCTGAGGGACTCTTAAGAATCGTCTCCAGCACAACTTGAAAGCATCAATCTTTCAGTGCTCAGCCTCCTTTATGGTCCAACTCTCACATCTGTACATGACTATAGGAAAGACCATAGATTTGACTTTACAGACCTTCCTTGGCAAAGTGATGTCTTTCCTTTTTAATACACTGTCCAGGTTTGTCATAGCCTTCCTTCCAAGAAGCAAGTGTTTTCTAATTTCATGGCTGCAGTCACCATCTGGAGAGATTTTGGAGCCCAAGAAAATAAAATCTGTCACTGTTTCCACTTTTTCCAAATCTATTTGTCAAAGTGATGTGACTGGCTTCCATGATCTTAGTTTTTTGAATGTTGAGTTTTAAGCCAGCTTTTTCACTCTCCTCTTTTACCTTCATCAAGAGGCTCTTTAGTTCCTCTTCATTTTCTGCCATTAGGGTCGTGTCATCTGCATATCTTTGGAGAAGGCAATGGCAACCTACTCCAGTACTCTTGCCTGGAAAATCCCATGATGGAGGAACCTGGTAGGCTGCAGTCCATGGGGTCGCGAAGAATAGGACACGACTGAAGCGACTTAGCAGCAGCAGCAGCATCTGCATATCTGAGTGTACTGATATTTCTCCGGCAATCTTGATTCTTTGCATTTTAGGAGCTCTGTGCCAGAAATGAGAATGAAGACCAAATAAGTATTTCTTAGTAAAAATCACAATATCACAAACATAAATTTATACAGAATTTAAATCAATTTTATTTATTTAATTTTACTTATATATTTTTAATTAATTTAATTTATATTTAAAATAAAACTTTCTTATAAATCAGCATTATATGTCACAGTAATATTTGCATTATTTTGACCACTAAACCAAAAAGTGTATGGTTTCCTGGAAT
The DNA here is from genome assembly GCF_000754665.1 of Bison bison bison. NCBI lineage: Eukaryota > Metazoa > Chordata > Mammalia > Artiodactyla > Bovidae > Bison > Bison bison. The sequence continues at coordinate 3,844,113 of NW_011494787.1, forward strand.
TAATGCTTATTTCAAACACATCAGGTGACGTATCAGCTTCATTTTTCCCTCCCTGGAGACACAAATTCCCAGGTGTTCTGTCTTTCTGCTGCACTCTGGGAGTGTAGCTACACACTAGGGAGCTGTTGGCTCCTTAGGCCTTGTCCTGGAAATTCTCTTGACTTTTCTCCTTTGTTGGATCATCTGCTTCCTTAATATGCTACCTTTCTCTTTTATGATGTTTTGTCTTGTGTTTGTGGACTGTAATTTCTAAAACCTTCCTCAGAAAGGATGCATGGAGGGAAATAGTTGATAAGGTCAGTTTTCATTCCAATCTCAAAGAAAGGCAATGCCAAAGAGTGCTCAAACTACAGCACAATTGCACTCATCTCACACGCTAGTAAAGTAATGCTCAAAATTCTCTAAGCCAGGCTTCAGCAACATGTGAACCGTGAACTTCCTGATGTTCAATCTGGTTTTAGAAAAGGCAGAGGAACCAGAGACCAAATTGCCAACATCCGCTGGATCATCGAAAAAGCAAGAGAGTTCCAGAAAAATATCTATTTCTGCTTTATTGACTATGCCAAAGCCTGTGACTGTATGGATCACAATCAACTGTGGAAAATTCTGAAAGAGATGGGAATACCAGACCACCTGATCTGCCTCTTGAGAAATCTGTATGCAGGTCAGGAAGCAACAGTTAGAACTGGACATGGAACAACAGACTGGTTCCAAATAGGAAAAGAAGTTCGTCAAGGCTGTATATTGTCACCCTGTTTATTTAACTTCTATGCAGAGTACATCATGAGAAACGCTGGACTGGAAGAAACACAAGCTGGAATCAAGATTGCCGGGAGAAATATCAATAACCTCAGATATGCAGATGATACCACCCTTATGGCAGAAAGTGAAGAGGAACTAAAAAGCCTCTTGATGAAAGTGAAAGTGGAGAGTGAAGAAGTTGGCTTAAAGCTCAATATTCAGAAAACGAAGATCATGGATGGCATCCAGTCCCATCACTTCATGGGAAATAGATGGGGAAACAGTGGAAACAGTGTCAGACTTTATTTTTCTGGGCTCCAAAATCACTGCAGATGGTGACTGCAGCCATGAAATTAAAAGACGCTTACTTCTTGGAAGGAAAGTTATGACCAACCTAGATAACATATTCAAAAGCAGAGACATTACTTTGCCAACAAAGGTTTGTCTAGTCAAGGCTATGGTTTTTCCTGTGGTCATGTATGGATGTGAGAGTTGGACTGTGAAGAAGGCTGAGCGCCGAAGAATTGATGCTTTTGAACCTGT
>NW_011494787.1:3845496-3864534 GCF_000754665.1 Bison bison bison
GTTGGAGAAGACTCTTGAGAGTCCCTTGGACTGCTAGGAGATCCAACCAGTCCATTCTGAAGGAGATCAGCCCTGGGATTTCTTTGGAAGGAATGATGCTAAAGCTGAAACTCTAGTACTTTGGCCACCTCATGCGAAGAGTTAACTCATTGGAAGAGACTCTGATGCTGGGAGGGATTGGAGGCAGGAGGAGAAGGGGACGACAGAGGATGAGATGGCTGGATGGCATCACTGACTCGATGGACATGAGTCTGAATGAACTCCGGGAGTTGGTGATGGACAGGGAGGCCTGGCATGCTGCAGTTCATGGGGTTGCAAAGAGTCGGACACGACTGAGCGACTGATCTGATCTGATCTGATGTGTCAGGCTGGGTCTAGTCAGGAGACTGAAGCTATCTGAGGGGTACTCCCTTCCCCAAGGCTGAGATTTAGAACATATTGGAGAGACTATGGTTTGGCTGCTGGTGGCAGAGAAGTTTACTGGATGCCTTGGGCTGCAGTTGGTGTCCATTGGGATGCTGAGAAAGTTTGCTGAAGAGCAGGTGATAGTGGGCTTTCTGCATGCCCCTGGAAGCTTTGCCATCAATTGAAGACAATACAAACTGGGAAGAAGAGAAGCCCCTTTATTTGTTACCTTGCCGTGTCTCTCTAAGTCATGTCTGACTCTTTGTGACCCCATGGACTGTAGTCTGCCAGGCTCCTCTGTCCATGAGATTGCTCAGGCAAGAATACTGGAGTGGGTTGCCATTTCCTTCTCTAGCGGATCTTTCCAACTCAGGGATTGAACCTGAGTCTCCTGCATTGCAGGCAGATTCTTTACTGTCTGAGCCAACGGGAAGCCCAGTGTCGCTCTAGAGCCCTTTACTGATGAAGCCTGCTCATCTGGGTGTTGAAGAAAATATGTTTCAGGAGTAATCTCTATTATCACAGAGTAGGGCAAAGAAGGGTGAGTTTGGAGCTGAGAGGCAAAAAATTGACAACTGGTACATTTTGTCTGCTTGCAACTCTTTGCAATCATTTTCCCTCAGAAATGCTTTATTGTCTCTCTTTCTGGTATCGTGGCTGGAAAGTCTACTGTCATGCTAAGTTTTAATTCACCCTCTGCTGCCATTGCCCATGAAATATTTTAATATCATTTCTTGTCAATGTTTGACAATTTATGATGCTATGATTTAATGTGGTCAATTTTCACCTATTGTTTTAAACATTCAGTGGGTTCTCTCAAAACAGAAATTCACAGTCTTCTGGTGTGGTCATTTTCTCTTTTGTTATTTACTTAATCATTTCTTCCTTTCATTTTCTCTGTTCTCTCTGTTGCTTCTCTTATTCTACTGTTAGGAGTCTTGACCCAATTCTTTAATTTTCTTGGCTTTCCTTTTTTATTTTTCACCTTTTCTGTACTTTATGAGATTCTCAAGTGTATCTTCTACCAGTTCTACAGGATTTTACAGTTTTCTGCCTTTTTTTTTTCCCCCAGTGCTTGTGTTTATTCTCTGATTGTTCTTTTTTATGGCCTCTTATTTTATATATGGGATACAACATATCTCATTTCTCTGAGGATATCAATGATAGTTTTTGTTTTCAGTTTTCTCCTGCTCCTGATTTTGTTCCTGTTATTCTTTGTTCATTTTTACTGTTTTTCATTTTAGAGGCTTTTCTTAATCATGTTAATGTAATAAATTAATAAACAAAAGCCTCAATTAAATAGAGTTGAGAGACCAGAAGGGGGAGCTGTCACACTCTGCAATAATAGCAGAGCCCCAGCAGGAAGAAGAAAGACTTTTCTTCAGTGGCAAAAACTCAGCCAATGAAAAGCCGTGGGCTCTTTGTTTTCTGGAGCCCTCCCCACTTCCTTTTCCTCTCTATAAAAGCGGCCTCTTTCCCTTGCTGTGGTGAACTTGTGCGTGACTTGCCAGATTGCAGACCCTGAATACCAATTCTCTACCAATCCCAAATAAACCTATCTTTGCTGGAGAAATATCTGGCAGTCTATTTGTTTCAGGTCAACTTGGTTTTTCAGTGTCTGGTTATGTTTAAGTGAGTTAGTACCAAGTTGACTGGATATTTGGTGTATTTCTTTTCTGTCAGCTAGCGGTTTTCACTGTAGAATGATCAGGTACATCTGGCCATTTTGTGAGAGGAATACTAATTGTCAGTATATATTGATTTTACATATGGGTAAGAGTCTCTAGAAAGAATCCATCAGTCCTCTTCCAGAGGAGGTGGTGATGTGGGACTGATTGCCCGCATTCTTACCATAAAGTGGTGGAAGGAACTTATGTCACGGAGTCTAGAGTCTCTTTGGGAAATGTTTTCAGAGGATGAGAAGGGATAGTTGCCTGGATTCAGAGGACAATGAGGAGGATCTGTGTAATTGCACCTGTAGGCTTGGTATCTGTTTTGTTCAAAGTTGAGACTCTTTCTTTCCTTAGTTCTGCAGATTCAACTGACTTCAGAGAAATTATAGGGAGGAAAATGGGGCAGATCTAGTCTAACTAAGGTGGTAGAGCTATGTTCGAGATATCTGTCAGAGACAGTCAGTCACACAGCTAAAGCTCAAGAATTTCTTAAGAGCCCCTACCAACTATAGTTGTTTTCTTTAACACTCTAAGACACAAAATTTAAATGACTAAATTTAGTAATTCAGGAAGGCTGATCAAGGTTTACATCTTCACTAGTTGCTGGCTATCAGTTTACCCCCAAAATGGGCAAACAAGATTCACTCTTCTTAGACAGTCTGTAGTATATTTTTCTCTTTTCTGTCTCTTATAAATTCTGTTTTTGACTTTATTATTTGACATAATCTCTCTTTTGTATGTAAGGCGGACCACATAAGCAAATGTCTCTGAGTTACGACGTGATGCTTCTTTTTTTCACCCATCCATGGACATTTGGTACACTAATTTCTAAGTTAATTTCCCATTCTGTTAACATTAAAAAAATTTTTTTTTGCCTCTCTTACCCACTAACTGTCTTCTTCCTTTCTCCTTGTGAATTACTCCTTTATTATAATTTTAGCTTGGTTTTAGGGAAGGTATGGAAACAAATGTATATGTTTATGGGTTATGTTTTGGCAGACATCCTTTAAAAAGTAAATATCAGCTATAGTTTCTGCTGCAATTAATAAGCCTGTAAAGACAAGCTAATAAAAAATCCACAACCTGTGAATTTAATAATTGTTTTTTCATTGAGTAGATTTTAGCTGATTTTTATTGTCTCAGACTTGGATTCACATAGTTGCATGTTGAAGATAGATGCTATCCCTCTATTAAGTGGTTCATGCAAATGATAAAATTACTACAGAGATGAGAGTTGATTCTGAAAGCAGAGACTTTCTTAATGAATTGAGAACATAGATGTCTCACATTAAAATCACTCGATGGGGAGTTTTGAAGAGTACAGAGGCCCAATACTAGATGAGTAAAATCAACTAGAATGGAACTCAGGAGTCAATATCTAAAAAAACAAAACAAACAAAATTCAAGACAAACATTAATTATTTCAGTGAATGGGTGGGTGTAATCACCCCTGGCCTCTCTGAAGAGTAGGTTGTGGCTGACATGCATGATTTTGTAAAAAGCAGCACTGTTTGTTGACTCTCTCATAACACTGTGAACCCTTTACATGCATGGATCCGTCTTACTCATTATTGTAACAGCATATTATCTGACACATAGTAGATGACTGTACTGTGCTAAGTTGTTTCAGTGGTGAGCCGTAGCCCGCCAGGCTCCTCTGTCCACAGGATTCTCCAGGCAAGAACACTGGAGGGGGTTTCTGCACCCTCCTCCAGGGGATCCTCCCAACCCAGGGTTGAACCTGCATCTCTAAAGTCTTCTGCATTGGCAGGCAGGCTCTTTCCTGTTAGTGCCACCTGGGAAACTCTAGTAGATCATTAGTAAATACTCACATCTGTCACACACTGGTTAGTAAGAGCGTGTATTTATCAACTCCCTATTGGAAGCAGGATTTGCTAAAAGGAAATTTGGAGAGTAGTGGCAATGTTGTGTGTCTTCAGGAGAGAGGCTGGAGGGTCCACTAGAAGAAAGGACCCAGAAAAGGGATGCTGGGGAGGATGAGGTGGTGCCGTCTCCTTTCTAATTTTGCCCCCAATCTGACCACATGAGACATCGGGAAGGGAGGAAGCACGCTAGCAGCCAGGTAAAGGATAATCTGTCTCAGCTGAAAACGTACCGTCAGCTCCTGTGGAATCTCCCTGCAACACTGCAGCCCACTGGTCACCTGAGGGCAGGGAAGGCAAAGTGGCATTATCTTCATTTCACAAAGATGACTGATGCCCAGTGGGATTGGGATCACCCACCTGGCTTGGTGTGTGATGGTGGTTATAGGGGTCCAGACCCCAAGGCTCCTTACCTGAGCAGTCCTTTGTTAACAACTTCCTGTTTCTTCTGCATTTCCACTAAACTTTGAATAATTAGGCCATTTTATACAGCTTTTGGTCAATCAAGGTGTAGACTTTACATAAATCTAATCCATTCGAGTTTATTTTTTTCTTGATTCTTCTTTATCTTAGAGAAATCCTTTCCAAGTGAACAGAAGCTTGGCACAAGGCAGGGGAGCAAAGCATTTGAAAATTAACGATAGCACTGTTTTGTCTTCATCTGAGTTACTAGCTACTATGAGTGTCCTTTCAGTTCATTTCTGTCTGATGTATCTCTACATCTTCAGTACCAGGGACATAATAGACACTCAATTAACATTCAGTGAAGTACTTTTTATACATCAGATACGTTCTGGAAAGGTGAATAAATCAAACTTTGTAAATGAAATATGATTTAACAAAGAATCCATATTGCAGATTAAACCTTCTTTTCTCATCATCTCTGATTCCTTATTGTTCTTCCCCAATATTCCCCGTGTGTCCCTTCTTTGATATGAAACAATATGAATGGTTCCATTGAGTCTAGTGGGATATGAGCACAAGTGACTGGTGTTACTTCTTGTCTGAGACAATTTTGAGCTGGTGTGAATTCCTCATGTTCTCTCTCCCCATGTGGAGGAAGGGGTGGGGTGGCAGCAGAGGAGGGGGCTGAGTGGGCCCAGGAAACAGCGTGGTTCTCTGAGTCACTATTGGAAGAGAAATAAGAAGAACTGCTTCCTTTGCCTCAAATAGCAACAAGAGTGAGAAGTAAATAACTGATGTATTAACCGTGGAGGTTTCAGGATTTATTTGGCATTATGATAGAACCTGGGCTTCCCCAGTGGTTCAGCAGTAAAGAATCCACCTGTAATACAGGAGTTGCAGGAAATGCAAGTTTGATCCCTGGGTTGGGAAGGTCCCCTGGAGGAGGGCATGGCAACCCACTCCAGTATACTTGCCTGGAGAATCCCATGGACAGAGGAACCTGGTGGGCTATAGTCCATGGGGTCACAAAGAGTCAAACATGACTGAAATGACTTAGCACGCGTGGTAGAACCTAGTCTATCCTGATATTGGGAGCAAAATTTTCCATCCCCAAATATCTCTTTGGCATATGGATTTTGAGCTGTAAACAATCAAGACCCAAAAGACTAAGGAAGGAACTTTGACTTTCCCCCTAACTACCTGAAAGAATGTAGATAGAGGAAGGGAGCCATCACAATAGAAAACTATAGTTTGAACTACGTGTGTAGACAGGGAGGAATCCAGCAAATTCTGTTTGTTAAAATTCTTCTCTGTGTCTCAGTGTCCCTGCATGGCCCAGAAAACATTTATTTACCAAACATTTGCTTTTCCATCTCCTTGTCAACTGCCTTTTCCCCCTTTGAAGTCCCAAATCACTACCCTCAACATCCTTTTTTGTCTTTAACTAAAGATTTAGGTGATGGCTTCAGCCATTTTGGTGCGTTAATCAGTTTTCCTAGTCTCTTCCATGGATACATGTTACTAAACTTCTGTTTGAGTAATCTGTTAATTATGTGTCTGTTATTATGAGTAATGTGTCAACTTAATTCTTATGCCAGCTAGAAGAACCTAGAAGAGGAGAGGAAAATTCTTCCTCCCCAGCAATGAGTAAAAAATACCTCCCTTTCTCTTTATGAACACAGTTGAGGAGAGTATGACTAACACCTGCATTTCCCAAACTTGAGAATGTACAGAACACTTCTCACAGGAATAAAGAAAAAGCTTCTTGGAACTTTTTATTTAATAATTGTTTTAGATAAGTACATGCATGAAATTAAGGAAAAATTCTTTTGCTTATAGCTTTTATGTAACACCCCTCCCCAATTAAAAATCATATAGAAAGGCTAAATCAATTTATTTTATAATTGGTAACACTTTGTTGAAATGAAAGAGTGTACATTATCCTTCGTAGTTGGGACATATAATGTCAAGTTCAATTTTACATATTATCTGTTTCTCTGTGTTGACTAAAGTGACTCTCCTATTGCAGAGAAAGCCTGGTTGCATAAGAATGCTATAGAAAATTGCTTTAAAAACTTCAGGCTCTTGTTTGGTAGTTCAGGATAATTGGACCTCTCTCTTATCCCATACTTTGCCTTGAGGCAATCCTCAAATGCCCATTTTAAGAGGCACCTCCTACTCACTCTATTAGCTGTCTCCTTCATTAGCAGAAAAGGTTAATACTGCATTGTTAGTTAAACCTGCATTAAGTGGATAGCTAATCCAATTATTGTTTGAATTAAGACAGAGTAAGTATTTGTTGTGCGTTTGCTACTATGTTTCTTGCTAATCAGCGTTTCTAAGTGCTTCTCAGGAATTCAGGATCCACCCAGTGAATTTGCTGCTTGCAGTGGTTTGGTCCAGAGTGCCAGAGCAAGGCTCTTCTGAGTTAGGTGTGCCCAAAGGCCTATCATCTTTCTACAAAAAGGGAACAAAATTACTAAATTTTCATGGATCATTATTTTGAACGCTTGAGAACATGTCCAGAGAACTAAGAGTTTATGGACTTCTAATTAGTATAATAGTTGAATTCGGGCTTTTGGAATCAGACAAACCTGGATTCTAATATTGAGGTCGTCTGGACTCTAATCTTGAGGTTGTCAGTGGAACCTTGGGCAAATGACTTACCCTGCCTGAGTCCCTGTGTATTTGTTGGAAAGTGGACATAATGCCTGTTGTGGAATATTGGGATGACTCGCTGAGAGTTACATGTTCAGCAATGGCACATGGTGTCATTCACTAAATGGAAACCATAATTGCTACTCCCCTAGTTGAGTCACCTTCCTCCTGAGTCTATCTGGCTGGGTCAGTCTGTTTTCCTTCATTTTGTTTTCTTATTCTAACATACCAAGGTGGTTTCTGAGAGAAAAAAAAAAAAAAAAAAGACATCCATCGACAGAGTATTAACCTTAAAAATGATCCAGTTTTTGTTTTGTTTAATCTCCTGGCTAGCTGCATTAGTCTTTGGTAGACTCTTTTTTTGGAGGGGGCATTTAGCTATCACTGTGGTAATCTGTACTTCACATTTTCCTGTTTTGTCATTAGTTTTCCTCTGTCCCAAGGAGTTCTAAAGAGTAGAGTCTAGTTTATATACTCTGAACCTGATGTACATAACTCTTCCTTTTCCTAGCCTCCACCAATGTCATGGTGCTACCCCCATGGGAGTTGTAATTTCGAGCTTTTAACATATCTCAGTCCAGAAATGGGGAGGAAAGGGAAGAAATCACGAGAGGCTCAACATATCCTATGATCAGTTCCTAGCTTAGACTCCCAGGAAGGTTAGCTCGTATAATGTAGTCATTTGTCCAGGAGTGTCCCGAGTCTCTTCATTTTATTGAAGAGAATTTCAGTTAATTGAGAAGTGGAGATTCATGAAGGCCAACCAATTTTATCTTCTAAAAATAATGCCACAACTTTTGAAAATGTTGGAGGCTAACAAACATCTATGCTTTACCGTGAACTAATTCTTTTAGGTTCCCTTCCTCTGAACACCTAGTTTGGCTTACTTGTCTATGAAGAATGGATAATTTTGATTGATGGGAAGGAAGACAGAGAACTTCAGATTGTGGACTAGTATGGGAGTTGAACTGACCTGGGCAGATTCCTGTGTGGGGGCTGAGGTCACCTTGAGGCCAGAGGCCTTAGAGGAGAGGGACACTAATAAAGGTATAAAGAAGTAGAAGATTTCAGAGAGAAACTTTTTATCATCAATAAAGTCTCTTGTGACATTTGCCTAAAGTTGTCCCTGCTACCAGGAAACGAGGCATGGGAAAAGTTAGGAAAGAGAAAATTCTTTTAGCTTTTCTTTGGAGACTTCTTACATCCTGTCTTAATCTTTCCTGAGAGGGAACCTCGAGCACATCAAAATCTTGACTTTGCATTCTCTCATCTGTAAAATGGGTTGAAAGTTCCTGCCCTACATTTAACAGGAAGGCTGTAGAGATGGCGCGTGAAGCAGCTTTAGAAAGGCAAAATGCTATGTAAATGTGAGGACTTACCACATTGGCTCTGGTGGTAGACTTGGAGCCCAGGGAGACTAGCTCTTTCTCTCTTGCCACTAGCAAGGAATTCTGGGAAGTGCATATTGCATTGGCGTGACTGCAGGAGAAACTTCTTTCTTCCTGTTCAATCCCATCCTCACCTGTGAGGTGGAACCTTTTAATGGACAGTCATTTTTTGGTGTGGTTTCTCTTCAAGGAGTGAAAAAAAAAAAAAAAAGAACTGAGTCCTTGCTAACATTTTTCCCTTTGATTTTTTTCCCCTTTTGGAAAAGGGATAAATTTTGAGTCCTTTTCAAGTTTCTTCCAGGTCCTGCTGAGCACCTGGGTGTAGTTTCTGAGAAAATCAAACCTGATTGTTGAGCATTGAAAGCCTCTGTAGACTGAGCTGAGGATTACCTGGGGCACAGCAGTCTGACTCCTCTGTAGGTAGCAATGAACACAGGACCATGCGCTGCTTTAGGCTAGAGATCAGGTCTTGTGATGGAGGGGGATTTATGAGTTCTGTTCCTGCCTCTATTATTGCTTGCTGTGAGATATGAGGCAGGTATCTTTTCCTCTACTTGCCTTTCCTCCTCTGCAAAATGGGGAAAATACCAGTGCCTTCATCAGGCAGAGTATGAAATGAATGAGGTAAAATGACTCAGAGTGAGCAATCAATAATGTTAGCTGTTATGAGTATCTAGGGATCCTTTCTGTTTGGAGAGGCTGAGGCTGGGGAACTCCAGGCTAAAGATTTAGGTCCCTATGCAAAATAGAAAGCAACCTGAAACGAGATAAAGCATTAAATACTTGATGACAATGGGAAAGCAGAACTTGACAAAGCTGATTTTGATGCTAACTTTAGACACTCATCTGCTCTAAGATGAGGCCAGACCTACAATAAGATGCCAAGCCCTTGTGTTGGCAGCTATGTATGTGCGTGACTCTCTGGGAGATTTTGGGATGGATTTTCTATTGCTGTGTTGAAATATCAGGGAGAGAGGAAAATCCTATTAAATCTAAATACTCCCCGTTTTATGGGTTAAGACAAAAGAATGGATGAGATGTCAACATCAGATGGAGTATCCCAGGGAGTAGACGGTCAAGGATTTAGAACTTTCAAATGATCTTATTTTCCACTGATAACTTTATTTTTAACATAATCCCATGCTATCTCTTGCAGAAAGATACCACTTATAAATGATGACTCTGAAAAAGTTATTTGTTAAAATTCAAGTAACTTGAAGCAAACACTTTTCTGCACTTGACATTTGTTTGGCTCATTTTCCTTTATCTGTACAGTATAATAAAGTCACTTGTAATCACATGCACCACAGAAGCTCAGAATACATCTTATCTTTTTATCCCAGAGCTTGTTATTTGATTTTTGTGTGAAACGAAAAACTTTATTTTCTGGGGTGCTGACTCCATCATTAGAATCTTCCTGAACTGTGGCTGGAATCAGGCTTTCATTGTACTTCCACGGTGGGATTACCACTCTGGGAATGAAGACAAAGGATTCCTTGATCCTCTCCTTTGCTAGCTGCTTCTTCACTAGCAGTGGGACTGCAGAAGGAAGTGGTGGGGGTGAAGGGTGGGGTGGGTGGTGGTATCCATTCTAGGGTGTGGCTTCTCTCAGGGACCCTTTTTATTTCTTTTTCAGGCAAGGTGGATTATGGCTCCAGAACTTTCTTAGAGTGTACTGAGATTGGTTCCTTCTCCTTGAGACTGTTCTTACCAACACCTGGATAGCTTCTCTCTTTCTAGCCAAGCACCCCCCCACCCAGACCTCCTCACATTTCTCATAAAGAGATTTCTTTCCTGTTCCCTAAAGTAGGGGGTTTGGGAGTGAACACTTTGGATTTCCCCCACTCCCGAGGGCTGAGGTAGGTAATTGGGTGTCCGAGAGGCTGCCATCCACAGGGCTGTGTGAAAGGCCATCGCTCAGTGTGGCCTGGTGCCTCTGCCTGTGTCCAGAACAGATGGGCACATGTACTTCCTGTCTGCACGTGGTCATCAGACTGAACAAGTCCCTCTCTCAGTTTGTGCTCTGGCATCTCTCCTGACTACTGGGCCATGTGTTAGGATAGGTTCTCTACAGGTCCCAAGGACTAGATATGAACTTGGAGAAGGAAGCCTCCACTCTGCCCCTAAGTTCAGCCTGTGCCCTCCCCACCAGCTTGAACAGAGAATCTAGTCTTTGTGGCTGATTGAGCATTTGTTTGGACGTTAACAAAACAAATGCCTTGGCACCCCTTTCCCTCACGACCCTTGAGTAGATTGGCTCACTTGCTCAGAACTCAGGAGGGAAGAGGAGTGAGACTTAAGCCATGATGCCACCTCCTCTCATGAGATCTAAAGCTGAGGTAACATCGTTTCCATCTCCTCAGCTGCGCCAGCCTCCAGCCAGGTGTGGACTTTGCCCTTCCTTCTCTCTGCCCAGGCAAGCTTTGTGTAAAAGGAGCTTTGTTTTTGTTCCAAACAGACGGCCTTGGCAATTCCCATCCCACTCTCCTAAACTTGAGTTGAGTGTATGGTGGAGCTCCTGGGAAATAGGATTAACTGGAAATAGAGAAAATGAAAGAAAGTTTCTGGAGAAGTGACTTTTCCATAGGCCTGCTGGAAAAAAAGGGAGGGTACTTGTCCTCATTCTGGCAAGTGGGGTTTTTCATCTGAAAATCCTGGGGCTGCACTATGGTCACCCATTGTACATAAATTCCAGGTGAGAAAGAAACAGGGAAAAGGTGATGGTACTGTTGAAGGAGAGGGGTAAAATTCTAACCAATGGGTTTTTCTTAGGGTCCCACGTAAGGCACTGTGGATACTAAAGGGAGATGGCAGTGGAGATTCCCAACAGCAGGGAAGGTGCACAGGTGACAGGCGCCCAGGGATGCTGGGGCCATTTGGGGTCACTCCTTGTTGGCTGAGATAGAGAAGAAAACAGCAGCTGGGAAGATACCCTGGTGAACTCAGCCTTTTGCAGAGGGAGACAACTGCGCACTGGGGCCCACAGGGACGAGGGGCAGCTGGTGGGGCTGGGCTCTGGAGTACAGAGCTTTGCTGTCGTCTCACGTGATGTCTCTTCATTTATAGGTGAGTGTGGTCCAAGGTCATTCCCGTGACAGCTGCCTTCACTGAGCAGAAACCACTGGGGAACGCAGTAGGATTGGAAGGTGTGTGGTCCAGTAAGGGGAAAAGCCAAGCTTCCTCTGAGCGCCCCTCTGAACACCAAGGAGAAGGGCCACGGGGGAGAGCCATATGTATTTAAATTCTGTGGGGTTATAAGACCTGAAGTGAATGTCCTGGGAGAACAGTGTGAAATGGCTGTTGAGTCCAAATCAGGGCTATTTTTTTTATTAAATATTAATGCCACACATTTCTGCAGGGTTCAGAGAACAGATGTTAGGCCTGACATTGTGGCGATTTAATTGACTAAGAATATTTCCTGTCATTTTTATCAATGTCTGGCTTTCCAATGGCTGTTAAATCGGAAAATATAAAACACAGGAAGGGATAATTAATACTCCGTTTCCATCCGTGGTTACCTGCTGATATGGCCCCCCAGAGAAGCTGGAGCTTTCTCCTGAGTATTTTTCTTGGAGGCAGAGACAGGCTGAGCTGACCTAGTCTCTCTGCAAATTGTTCCAGTGGGCCCTTAGCTGGAGAACAGCCCACTCTGTGAGCACTGTTCTTTCTTTCCTGTTGGTTTTAAGAAAATAAGCAAATTCTAAATAAGCTTTGCTTTAGTGGAAAAACTCCTAGGGATTCTGACTTTTTTTCCCGCTCTAAATCCTACCCCACCTCCCCAAATCATTCTGCTTAACAACTTCCTAGATTTAAAACAACAACAACAACAATCTCTTCAACAGTCAAATCTTCACTGAGAGACATTGCCAAGTAGAATCCAAGGAAGTGGATAGAAGTTATTTTGAGCAAATTCTCAGTGACATAAAATGTAGCCTAGGGTGATTTAGCATCAGGAAATATTTGCTAAGTAGAAAGCTCGGGAAAGAACAATTCTAAAATGATTCTTGGTCAGGTGCAGCTTATAATGGGCCTATTCATAGGGAAAAAAAAGTCCAAGGTCCCTTTGTTACAAAACTTATTTTAACATGGAAAAAATGTTGTCACACGTTTGCCCTGTGAAATCATGTTGCTTTGCGTTTATTAAATGGTGCTGGCCCGCCATGCTGGTCTCCGTTATATCCTCAGGGGAGGGCAGCTCGTGGTACGAAAGGGAGAAAGGATAAGATGTGTTGTTCTCAGACTGAACATTAAATCATGGCAGTAATGATTTTAGAGGAAATGAGGTAAAATTGGGCTAAATGAAAACCTGCTGATGTGGCTTGGGAATTACCCCTACGGGCTTGGGAAAGGGATAACCACAACCATCTCCTGTGCTCATGGGACTGTTTTTGCCCTCTGCTGCGGGGTTTGCTCTCTGTCTCAAAGAGGCAGGCTGTGCCTACCTGTCGGCTTCCACAGCTCCTTGTCCTCTCATCATTAAAGCAAGTTGGCTCACCCCATGAGCTGAGGGGAGTTAAGGTCTGAGATGTAGAAGTGAAGCTTCTTTTGGAAGGCAATTTGTAGGATGCAGAGAGAAAGAAATGACCCTGGTGTGGCAGAGGAACCAGAGCCCACCCTGCTGGCTAATGTGACATAAGAGGTGACTGAGTTGGAGGGGTGGGTATCTTTGATTGAAATTCACTGAATTGTATTATAGGATATGCTTCAAGAAAGTAGGGCCAAGCCCCTCTGTATCAGGTAATTTGAGGGACACAAAAGCTCTGACATGTGCCCCTGCCAACATGCTATTGCACCTGCAAGTTACCCTTTTAGGGCCAGACTTTTGCAAAAAAAAATTTTTAATTGAAGTATAGTTGATTTGCAATGTTGTGTTAATTTCTTCTGTATAGCAAAGTGATTCAGATATATTATATATGAGCATGCTAAGTCACTTCAGTTGTGTCCAACTGTTTGCAACCAACTCTTTGCGACCCTTTAGACTGTAGCCCAGCAGGCTCCTCAGTTCATGGGATTCTCCAGGCAAGAATACTAGAGTGCGTTGCCATGCCCTCCTCCAGGGGATCTTCCTGACCCAGGGATCAAATGTGTGTCTCCTGTGTCTCCTGCATTGCAGGCAGTTCTTTACCCTCTGAGCCATCAGGTAAGTTCATATATATTTATAGGTCATTCTTTTTGATATGCTTTTCCATTATGGTTTAGCACAGATATTGAATATAGTTCCCTGTGCTCTAAAGTGGGGCCTTGTTGTTTATCCATTCTCTATATACAATAGTTTACTAATTTCAGACTTCCAATCCTTTCTTCCCCTTGGCAACCACATGTCTGTTCTCCATGTCTTGGAGTCTGTTTTTGTTTCTTTCTGGCTTACTTCACTAATATGAAATAAGGTCCATTGTTAGTTTCATTCATGTTGCTACAAATGGTCTTATTTCATTCCTTTTTATGGCTAATATTCCATTGTATATATGTACCACATCTTCATCCATTCATCTGTCAATGGACATTTAAGTTGCTCCCATGCTTAGCTATTTTGAATAGTGTTGTTATAAACATAGGGGTGCATGGATCGTTTTGAATTACAGTTTGTCCAGATATACATAGGGTCAATCTTTAGAAGTAAGGCCTGACCTCTAAAGAACTCTTTGTAAAATACCAATGTCCTTCCTTGCATGTGACACCAATGAGCTGGTGGACATGTATAATGGACCAGTTGGCAACTGTCAGTCTGGGATGTCAAGAGCAGCCTCCTGCAGTGAGAGGACATAGGACCAGTAAGTTTTGATGAGAGCAGGAAGATGGGATCTTCATTCTATGGGCTGCACAATGTCAAGGCCAGGTTGAAGGCCCAGCAAGAGGGCTCTGGCCACCTGGAATCCTCATGAAGAAATCTGCCCAAAGGAGGATGAGAATGGTCTGAGACATATCTTCTCTCTCTCTCTCCCAGCTGCCTTGGATGGAGAATGTTGTTTCCTACCTAGATCAATACCATTGCCCTTTCTTAAGGGACCCCATGCAAATTGCTTTCTTACACCTGTTCTGTAGTTAACAGAAACAGAGCCATTAAGCCGAGGCCCCAGAATTGTCCTAAGAGATGATTATGATACTGGAAGGCTCAGCTCCTCCCCAACTCCCCATCTGATATTCTGATCATCAGGTCCTGCCTTTGCTGGTGAATTTTCAGGACTAGACTAAGGAGGCAGAAACACAAGGCCTGGGTGGGAAGTTAAGGGATGTTTATAGCCATAGAACCAAAATATGGGAGGAAGCAGGTGGGCGAAATTTGCCTAGGTCGCCTCTGTGGATATAAATCACCAGCTTTTGTTCGTTTAGGGGGAGAATTCAGCTTTCCTGAAACAGACCCATTTCCCTCTAGCTTTTTCAATGTGCCTTTTCATGGATTTTGCTTTCAAATCTGCATGAATTATTTTTCTTCTATTAAATATTAATGTGTCTTTCTAAGTAGAAAAAGGGGCAGAGTAGGTCTGGTACACATCTTCCCTGCCACTATTTACTGCTGCTGCGGGACTGCAGCAAATGCCAACTCCCAACACATTAAATCAGGTCTGCGCTGAGCCCAGATGTTACACTGGAGATGCTCAGTGGATACAGGTTAAAATCAAACAGAAGCAGGCACCCGCTTCTATCTGGTGGGAGCTTGCCCTCCCACATTCTTGCCCCTCCCTCCCACCACCATGCCCTTTGGCAAATTTGCCATCAGCTGGGCAGAGGTCACTCTTTCTGGAGCAGTAATTGTGTGAGGGGGATTTATTTTTTTAAGCCTGTTATTTTTTCCCCAATGACTCTTTCTACTTGATTAGTTCGGGATCAATATGTCTGGTAGGCAGAATGTGATGGGGAGGGTGATTTATCAGTGTCAGGGGGAGCTCTGGGCTTTGTTCATGTGGCTTTCCTCTTCACCATGACTTCCGCCTCCACACTTACGCACACACACATACACACTCACACACAACCTCTGCTCTCTTCCTTATTTAAATTCTACTCACCCTTACATCCAGCATGATTTGGTCTCCTCCCTGAAGCCCGTCCTGTGATCCCTAAATCGTGACCTCCAACGAACCTGTTTCACACAATAATTGTTACCTAGTGGGGGTTCTATTCCCCAATAGGCTGTAAACCTATTATGTCTCAAAAACATAGCATAATGGGAAGAGCACAGGGTTTGCAGTCAGAATCCTAGAATCCTGACTGTCTGTAGCAATCGTTTAACCTCCAGGAGCTTGTTTTATCAACCTGCTCCTCATCAACACCTCCATCATCATCATCATTTCTGCCACTCAGATCAGTGCTTTTCAAACTTTAATGTGTGTGTGACTTACTTTGGCTCTGAAGTGAGCCTGAGAGTTCTAATAGGCTCCCAGGTGATATTGATGATACCTATCTTCTCATTGCATTTTGAGAAGCAAAGGCCTTGTGAATCTTAAACCAGGTAATATATGTGAAAGTGTCTTATGAACTAAAAGGCCCCTTATTGCTAAACCTTAAATCATCCTGTCTCTTTTAAATTCCTATTTCACATCCACCAGTAGATCCTGTTGATAGGAAGGTATCCTTCATCCAATCATTTATGATCCTTCCTCCACTTCCAACTTCAGCTAAGCCACCATCCTATCTCTTTCTAGAGATGATCCCAGTAGCTTCTTAATTGGTCTGCCTACCTCTATTCCTGTTCCTTCCCCGACCCTCACCTGAATTCCAGTGGTCCTTTTCCTACCCAGCAGCCAGAAGATTCTTCTATAGTAAAAATCAAATCATAAAACTTTCCTGTCCCAAACTCTTCAGTGGCCTACAAGGGTCTAATCAATATGGCCCTGCTGTCTTTATTGACAACCCTCACCACCTTGCCTCTTGTACTTTTTCTGTGTGCAAGAACATTGGATAATTGTATCCAATCTATTTATCAACTTTCTCATCTACTAAAGCAATCCAATTGCTGCCTACCTTCTTATCTGGCTTTATTATGTTTTTCATGGCAGCAGAGACATCACTTTGCTGACAAAGGTCCATTTAGTCAAAGCTATGGTTTTTCCAGTAGTCACATACAGATGTGAGAGTTGGACCATAAAGAAGACTGAATGCCAAAGAACTGATGTTTTCAAACTATGGTGCTGGAGAAGACTCTTGAGAGTCCCTTGGACTGCAAGGAGATCAAACCAGTCAATCCTAAAGGAAATCAACCCTGAATATTCATTGGAAGGACTGATGTTGAAGCTGAAGCTCCAGTACTTTGGCCACTTGATGTGAAGAGCTGACTCACTGGAAAATACTCTGATACTGGGAAAGATTGAGGGCAGGAGGAGAAAGGGGACAACAGAGGATGAGATGGTTGGATGATATCATTGACTCAATGGGCATGAGTCTGAGCAAACTCCGGGAGATAGTGAAGGATGGGGAAGCCTGGAGCACTGCAGTTCATGGAGCTGAAAAGAGTTGAACATGACTTAATGACTGAACAACAGCTACTTAATAACATTCTATAAAGTATTTATGTAGTATTTAAGATCATGCTTAAAATCTTGCATGCTAGGCTTCAGCATTATGAAAACCAAGATCTTCCAGATGTCCAAGCTGGGTTTAGAAAAGGCAGGGAAACCAGAGATCAAATTGCCAGCATTTGCTGGATCATAGGGAAAGCAAGGGAATTCCAGAAAAAAATCTATCTCTGTTTCGTTGGTCAAGCCCACTGAACTTCATGATTGAAAGATGTAGACCTTTGAGCAAAAAGTAGAGGCAGGTGTCTGAGTTCTGGGAAGCAATGATTGTGGAGGATGAGAGGAGTTGCAGTTATCTTGGCCCCTAAGGACTGTTCATCTTTACTTAATTGCTTTTTAGCCAAAATGCTGCTACACACACACACACACACACACACACACACACCCCACAACCAACCAACCAAACCAAATAACAACAACAACAAAAAAACTAAGCCCTTCAGAGAAAAGGATAGATTGAGAATCTGGGTTTCTTGTAGAGTAAAAGCCTCTGACTATGTGGATCATAGCAAACTGTGGAAAGCTCTTAAAGAGAAGGGAATACCAGACCATCATACTTGTCTCCTGAGAAATCTGTGTGTGGGTCAAGAAGCAACAGTTAAAACCCTGTATGGAACAACTGATTGGTTCAAGATTGAGAAAGGAGTATGACAGGGCTATCTGCTGTCACCCTCTTTGTTTAATCTATACGCTGAGCAAATCTTGAGAAATGCCAGGCTGGATGAATTACAAGTTGGAATTAAGATATGTGGGAGAAACATCAACAATTTCAGATATGTGGATATTACCACTCTACTGGCAGAGAGCAAAGAGGCACTAAAGAGCCTCTTGATGAGGGTGAAGGAGCAGAGTGAAAGAGCTGGCTTAAAACTAAATACTAAAAAACTGAGATCATGGCATCTGGCTCCATTACTTCAAGACAAATAGAAAGGGAAAAGGTGAAAGCAGTGACAGATTTCCTCTTCTTGGGCTCTAAAATCACTATGGGTGGTGACTGCAGCCATCAAATCAAAGGAGGTTGCTTCTTGGCAGGAAAGCTATGACAAACCTAGACAGTGTGCTGAAAAGCAGAGACATTACTCTGTGGACAAAGGTCTGTATAGTCAAGGCTATGGTCTTCCCAGTGGTCACTTATGGTTGTGAAAGCCTGACGGTAAAGAAGGCAGAGAGCCAAATAAGCAATGCCTTTGAACTGTGGTGCTGGAGAAGACTTGGACAGCAAGATCAAACCAGTCAATCTTAAGGGAAATCAACCCTGAATACTCGTTGGAAGGACTGAGGCTGAAAATGAAGCTCCAGTACTTTGGCCACTTGATGTGAAGAGCCAGCTCATTGGAAAAGACCCTGATGCTGGGAAAGATTGAGGGCAAGAGAAGGGGGTGACAGAGGATGAGATGGTTGGATGGCAATACCAATGCAATGGACATGAACTTGAGCAAACTTCAGGAGACAGTGAAGGACAGGGAGGCCTGGCGTGCTGCAGTCCATGGGGTTGCAGAGAGTCAGACACGACTAGGTGACCAAACAACAACAACACAACATCAAGTATTTATGTGCTCGTTTGTGATCTGTCTCACTAACTCAAAGTGAGCTCCTTGGGGGCAAAGGGTGGTCTGACTTGTCCTGCTCCATGTCTCTAGCATCTGGAGTTAAGCTTGGCATGTCCTAGGTCTCTAGATAGTTGCTGATTGAAAGAATAAATAAATTGTTCTCATTCATTGAATTGCCATGCACCCCATGTCTGACAGGGTAAGTGCTTCATCAGTGTTTGCTGAGGCAACCGTTGATTGGATTTTTATGTGTACAGTCCCTCGATGTAGGACACTTATTCTTTTTTGCTGTGGGCCAAGCCCACTACTACAGTGGTCAAGCCCACTGAACTTCATGATTGAAAGATGTAGACCTTTGAGCAAAAAGTAGAGGCAGGTGTCTGAGTTCTGGGAAGCAATGATTGTGGAGGATGAGAGGAGTTGCAGTTATCTTGGCCCCTAAGGACTGTTCATCTTTACTTAATTGCTTTTTAGCCAAAATGCTGCTACACACACACACACACACACATACCCCACAACCAACCAACCAAACCAAATAACAACAACAACAACAAAAAAAACACTAA
>NW_011494787.1:3865229-3868721 GCF_000754665.1 Bison bison bison
CCCCTGGTTTGGCAAATGAAAGACTGGTCAAGTCTTCGGTTCTCTCTGGGCTTGAACTTTCTAAGGTGCCAAATGAGGAGTTGGTCCATCAAATTGAGCTATGTTTTCTACTTTAACAGAAATGGTGGGTAGCTATGGATGGGTCTGAGTATACACATGGCTGCAGTCATTTCTATGTGCAGTAAGAAACCTGGGAGCATTACTGATGGTAGGTGAAAGCGAAGAGAGACTGAAGACAGGAAGAATAAGGAACTCTTGCAAAATTCCGAACTGTGATCTCAATTATTATTGGTTCTGCTTTTTTCCACCAGAGGCCTTGGGCTCCAGAACAACGTCTTTCTGACCACTGATCCTTGCTTTTAATTCCTATTGATCATGAGTTGGATTGTGACCTTCTCCACCCCGCTCCCCAAAAAGATACATTGCAGCCCTAACCCCTGAACCTCAGAATGTGACATTTTTGGGGGATGGAATCTTTACTGACGTAATCAAATTTAAAATGAAGTCATCAAAAGGGTGAGCCATAATCCATTCTGACTGATATCCTTATAAAAGGAGGAAAATCTGGACACAAGAATAACACATGCCTAGGAAGACGCCATGTGAAGATGAAGGCAGAGATTGGAATGGTGCTTTTACAAACTGAGGAACTCCAAAGATAGCCAGCAAGGTACCAGAAGCCAGGAAAGAAGCATGCACCAGTTTCTTTCTCACAGCTCTCAGAAGGAACCAACCTTAGTCTCAGACTTCACCTTGCTCTTCAGCCTCCAGAACTGTGAGACAACGTTTGTGGTGCTTTGTTACAGCAGCTCTAGCAAGCTAACACAGTGTCTTTCTGCTCTCTTGGTTTCAGACCCTTGGCTTGCTGTATCTACTAGCATTCACTGATCTGTAAATTTCAACTTGATTTCTTCTCAATCTCCCTAAAGAAATGTGTCTTTGTGTTGTAAAACTTAGACTCTGCTTCCTACCTGGCTCATCGCTCTCCACTCTGCTATGTGTGGTGTGGGGTGGTAAAGGTGCTATAAATGGGCAGCTTTACTAGCTACTGGGCTATCCTTTTTATCCTCTGTGTTGTCTCCTATGGGCTCCTGTGCTTTAAATCCCCCACAAAGTTCTCACTAACATTCAAAGCTGAATCAGAAGGAAAGGCCAGTGATTTTTCAGATTTATTTGCATATAATTCCAGCACTCTTTGTCCTGTTTCAAAATTACCCCCAAATGCATTTATTCCAATGTGTTCCTTCAAAGTTAGGGATCCAGATAAAATCTGGAGAAATATGATTGAAATAACACAACTCTGAGTGATATTAAATTCTTGTATATAGGCTCTACATACAAAAATATAAGAGCTCCAAGGGACTATATATGATCTATTCAAAAGCCTAGTTTCCTGGTGGTCATATTCCCTTGTGGTTTTGTAGTGTATACTTTCTCATTAAACTACTTATTTAATATGGGCATTAGAATTTTATCTTGAATATAAGATACATTGCTTTGATCATTTCTGACCAATCTTGTTTTACTAAGTGAAGTCAAAAGAGGCGTACTTTGCCATCAATCAACAGACATGCCTTGACCTTGTACTGGGTTGCACAAGCTCTCTGCTGGAAAGGTAAACATGGTCTCCACTTGAGTGAGCCTTCCTTGTGATTGGGGAGATAAGGCAACCAGATGACAAGCATTTGGAGAACAATTGAATGCTAAATGGTGTTGGACTGGCTTTAGTGCAGAAGTTTGATTTCATGGAGTGGTTGACAAGGTTTCCTGGAAAACTTGGAATTTTATTTCAGCAACAAAATATTGCTTCCCCCACCTCAAAATTTTCCCCTTCTATCTACCTGTATCATTGGTTGTTTGATTACAAATCAGACTCCCAGAGAGAAAACACAAAATGGACCAAGATAGAAGTTGGTGAGAGACTGTCATTCTTGATCCTCCAAAGGAAACTTTATTGAAAATTTGAATAGATAACACAGCAATTATAAAAGTAAGTTCCTTATAAGTCTAGGCTGTCTCTTTGAATTCTATTTCCTATGCTCTAATTACCAAAATACCAACAATCTTCTAAGGTATACATGAAATTTAAATGAGAGCATGGGGAGTTCCTTTTCCATGTTCCCAGTGGAAGAGATAGAAGATGTGTTCCCAGCTTCCCATCTGCAACAGATGTGTTTCCAATAAAGCACAGTGAGACCTCCCATCTCCCCTGTCCCCTTCTCCCCTGTTAGCCACGAGGCTGTTCGGATGATGTGTGAGCTCACACTCAGGTTAATAAAGCCATCTTGTACTTCTCCTTTCTTCACATGGTAAGGACTTTATTTATTTATTTTTCCACAAAAGTGCAGATTTAATTTGAAGTTGGGAAAAAGAAGAAGGAAAAGCAACTTTCCAAAATATGAGACAACAGTTCTCTTTAATAGGAACCACGTTTCCCCTCTAAATTATGGTACCTGAGGGTCCCTGTGCAAGGTTTGGGAGGTGATGAACGTCAGCTTTGGAAGGCTTTGGGGAGTTGTGTTGATATTTTGGCCCATCTGGGTTCAGGTCTCTTGGGTTTCTTGGGATTCATGGAATATATCTGGCCACAGTGAAATGTGAGAAACCCTTTAGAAAAGTGCAGTGGAAATAAATAGCAATGAATATTTATGTGCCTAGACCAAAGGTCAGAACTCTTTTTAGTTCTCAGGGCCATTAGTGGGGTTAAATAAGGTCTATGGGGACTGTAGGCTCCAATGACGAGGATGAAGTATAGGTCATGAGTAGATGAGCTGAGGGGAAGGGAAGAGGTAAATGCTTAAGAAAGAAAACAGCATATGGGAATAAGTGTCCCTGAGGGATTAAACTAGTAGTAAACTACGAGCAATAACTTCTGCCTCTACCTTAGGTTAAATCATTATCCTTGGCTTAAAGCAAGATTCCTATAATTTTCCATGTGATTTTAAAAGGTTCTGGACTTCCCTACAGCTTTATTCTCATGGGGTAAAGAGTTGGTTATATAAATTATTGGGATGGGATGGGAGGGTGTCACAGTTGATAGAGCCTGGGGAACTCTCCTTCCATGTGAGAACTTCTTTGAGTCAAGGGGTCATGGGTGGTACCATGGTAACTGGCACAGAGACTAATCAATTAAACCCCGAAGGTTGTCCTGTCCCCCATCCCCTTTGCTGCCTCCTTCTTCCTGTTCTGGGATCACATTTGCTGGGTGCTGTTGGTCATCCTGACACTGGAGTAGAAAAGTTTCTGCCTTTCCAATAACACATGATCACCCAAAATCTTATTGGATATATTGGCTGGAAAGTTCTTTCTGGTTTTTCTGTAACATCTTATGGTATGTTGTTCCAAACTAATGTTTGAGACATGTTGGACAATTAAAGTAATTTTCCTTCATAGAGAAAGTAGAAAGATTTAGAATGAGATTACTTGAATAGTATTGGAAAAAAAATACCAAAGAGAATGTCCTTCAATACAGATTTTATTATAGTGCAAGGA
>NW_011494787.1:3868893-3873450 GCF_000754665.1 Bison bison bison
GCCATCTATGGGGTTGCACAGAGTCAGACACGACCGAAGCAACTTAGCAGCAGCATAGGGAGATGGTGTTTTTTATTCTTGTGTGTTTGTGTCAGGTTTTTTTTTTTTTTTTTGTTTGTTTTTTTTTTCAACCTCCAGGACCACTTCCTTCAGCTATCCATCTATCCTTCCATCCATCCATCCATCCACCCATTTTCCAGCAAACACTTATAGGAAGTCTTCTATGTGCCCAGAACAGAACTAAGTACTGTGAATAGAGAGATGAATGAGAAACGACTCCTGCCCTTGGGGAGCTCACAGTCCAGTGGGAGAGAGAGATGTAAACATTAATTACAACGATGTGATGAATGCTCTAATAAAGTTCGGAGCAGGGTGCTCAGCTATCCCACAGAGCTGGAGGGCAGTGATCATCTATTTCACCTTAGCTGTCTAAAGGTCTTTGATTCCTCCAAGAGTAACCTATGAGCCCCAAACCTCAGGAAAGCTGGGTTAGGTGCAGCTTTAAAGGAAACCCTGCAGGTTGCAGCTACTATTTATTCAAAGACAGCGAAGAGGCAGATGATGGTGAGATTTATTCCCAGGGCTCATGGATTTCTGAATTTATGTTGTCTTGACTCTCTTTTCTCCCTAGAGCATACATATGCTCTAGTATGGGAATGCTCCATTCCTGCCCCAGCCAATCTCCAACCTGCTGTTTGACAATTTTTTATTCTTATCCAAAGAATTTTACTAAAATCTGAAAGGAGATAGGTGTTGAATCCCATACTCCATTCAAGGTCAATCAAACAACAGCTGCTGAGAGCTTCGACCATGTTGAGCACATACTCTGCACTTTCTCTAGATCTTTTTTGTCATTATTTATCCAGACACTGGGCTTCTCTGGTGGCTCAGATGGTAAAGAATCTGCCTGCAATGCGGGAGACTCGGGTTCAACCCCTGGGTCGGGAATATCCCATGAAGGAAATGGCAACCCACTCCAGTGTTGTTGCTTGGACAGTGGACAGAGGAGCCTGGTGGGTTACAGTCCATGGGGTTGCAAAGAGTCAGACATGACTGAGCGACTAAACACATTTTGACAACAGGCTGCAGTCAGGAAAAAAGGCAGTGATAGCGGGAACACACAAGTCCCTGGAAGAATGCTTTCAGGAAGAAAACAGATGTAGTCAAATGATCCCAGTGTTTTTTGCTTGTTGGTTTTGTTTTGCCATCAGGAATAAGAATACAAAAAAGGAAGTGTGCATTTGGGAAATCTTTTGTTGTTATTGAGGTTTGAATATTTCCAGTTTCAGTGATTTGTGTCATAGTGGGAAACATGTTCTTATTTATCCCAGTGAGAAGCATTATTAATAGTGTTTGCTATTGAGAAGATCTCCAGTGAAAGAAGGGACTATTCTAGATTTTCGTTTCACCTTGATGCATGGCCTTAGAAAATATCTGAAAAACTCAGTGTAGAAAGAACATTTTCTCTAGTAGTTTAATGTTCTCCTAAAATGTAAATTTGGGTTAGTGTGAGTTGTTGAAAATTTAGCTGCCTGGCAGATATTTCTGTGAATTATGTGGTTGAAGTATATTACTGAGCCTTTCAGTGACCTTGAAAATATGATTTTTAACAGTTAAGGCAGGAAAAAAGATCAAGATCAGCTAAAAAGAGAGGAAGACAGAACTGATATTTTTAAAGTCATAGAACCTAAATTTAAGGGCAAAACAGAATGAAAAAAGAAAACATGTTGATTACTTTATCAGTTCAGTTCAGTCGCTCAGTTGTGTCTGACTCTTTGCGACCCCATGATTACTTTATAAACTGTCATATTCGGGGTATTAAAGGTCTAGCTTTGGGGAAGGAAGGCAGGGTTGGAATTTTCTTAGCACTGGAGAGAAGATGTATGTGGAAATGTAAATTACATTTCTACACATCTGGGTGGCTGAAATAGATTGAACTCAGTGACACTTAACAATCTTGTCCCCTTCTGCTTCTTATAAGTCCTAGATCCGAGGCTATGGCAGGTTGGACCAGCCTTTTCAGGGCCTGCTTCATGGAAGGGCAAAAAGGGAAAGTGAAAGCCACTCAGTCCAGTCCAACTCTTGGAATCAGCAAATTACACAGTCAATAGTGCCTGCCTAAGGCTTTGAAACCTCCTAAAGAAAGGCACTGGAGGAGGGCATGGCAACCCACTCCAATATTCTTGCCTGGAGAATCTCATGGACAGAGGAGCCTGGTGGGCTACAGTCCATAGGGTCGCACAGTCTGTCACAACTAAAGCAACTTAGCATATATGCACACACAGGAAGAGATTAGGACACAGAAATGCAAAGAGGAAAGATCAGGTGAGGACAGAAGGAGAAGGCAACTGTCTGCAAGCCAAGGAGAGAGGCTTCAGCAGAAACCAACCCTGCCGACACCTTGATCTGGGATTTCCAGCCTCCAGAACTGTGAGAAAATAAATTTCTTAGGTTTAAGTCACTCAGTTTGTGGTATTTTGTTATGGCAGCCCTAGGAAGCCAATATAATGCCTTGTGGAAATTATCATAACCTTTACCAACTAGTTTGGAAATCAGATTTTATCATAGGAAGTGGAAGTGAAAGTGAAGTTTGCTCAGTCGTGTCCAACTCTTTGCAACCCCATGGACTGTACAGTTCATGGAATTCTCCAGGCCAGAATACTGGAGTGGGTAGCCTTTCCCATCTCCAGGGGATCTTCCCAATCCAGGGATTGAACCTAGGTCTCCCACATTGCAGGCAGATTCTTTACCAGCTGAGCCACCAGGGAAACCCAAGAATACCAGAGTGGGTAGCCTTTCCCTTTTCCAGCGGATCTTCCTGATTTAGGAATCGAACCGGGGTCTCCTACATTGCAGGCAGATTCTTTACCAACTGAGCTACGGGGGAAGCCCTTCTCATAGGAAACCATGGATTAAAAAGCGTCTGCCCTGAGTTATCACATCACACCCTATTCATCTCATATCCAGCAATTTATCAATGAGGAGAGCGCCCAATTCCAAGCCATAAATTTTGGGTTTATAACTTCCTTATTTTTAGGGAATGTAAAAAAGCCTTAACATTTCTGGGCACACACCCATCTAAATGGGTTTCTAACATTGAGCCACCAGGATTTAGATCTCATGTCTGGAACATGGCCTTGAATGGGAGATGTGAGAGGCATAGATTGTCTGGTTGAAAGAGCACTAGAATGGGAGTTGGAGACTGAGACCTTAAGTCTTGATCCTGGTGCAATGACTCAGGGAACTAAATTTACCTGTTTGGACTTAGGATACTTACGTGAATCTCAGGAGTGGTTTTCAGATCGGGCCTCCGTGGAAGGGTTTTAGTAGTTCTACAACTTTTCATTTGAACTTCCCTTGTAGAATACATTTTAACGATTTAAAAACACTGTAATAAAATAGCATACATTCAGATGTGTTTTATTTCACATTTAAATTTATCTAAGAACATTAGCATATTAAAATGTGCTGCTCAGTTAACTTATTTGGAATGAACATCAGAATAAAAGCTTGCCTATGGGTGTACATATTTTGTGAGGGATATTGATATTCTGCACTGATCTGACTGTTGTCTTTCTTAAATTCTGACATGACTGCTGCATAAAATTGCACAAGTACATTCTTGACCACAGTACATTTGCACCTGCTCAGTTTCGTGCCAGCTCAAGCTTATTTGCATTGGCTCCTCTCTTGGCTTAAGCTTTGTCTGTGTATCTACCACTAACTCTCTCATATCATGAAAACATCACATTAGAGCTAGAATGAATTCTTCCTTTCTGACTTTAGAGGTAGAAATGCAAGAATTTATTAGGTGTTACTATCAATTCAACTTTGAAACAGATACTTCCTACTACTTTTCTTATAAGCTTCTGGATGAATTTGGTTGCGCAGAAGCCCAAACTGTAAGGCAAGCTGATTTAAATAAAACAAAACAATACAAAATCTGTTACAATTTGCAAATACTTAGATGAATCAGTATTCTCTAGATAATGTGCAACTAAACCAAAATAAGATAATAGATCAGATGCTAAGAATAATATGACTGTGGGTGTTCCCAACTTTTACATTCACCAAATTAGTCTCAGGGTTGTCAGAGATAGGCTTTATGACCAACCTAGATAGCATATTCAAAAGCAGAGACATTACTTTGCCAACAAAGGTTCGTCTAGTCAAGGCTATGGTTTTTCCTGTGGTCATGTATGGATGTGAGAGTTGGACTGTGAAGAAGGCTGAGTGCCTGAGAGTTGATGCTTTTGAAGTGTGGTGTTGGAGAAGACTCTTGAGACTCCCTTGGACTGCAATGAGATCCAGCCAGTCCATTCTGAAGGAGATCAGCCCTGGGATTTCTTTGGAGAGAATGATGCTAAAGCTGAAACTCCAGTACTTTGGCCACCTCATGTGAAGAGTTGACTCATTGGAAAAGACTCTGATGCTGGGAGGGATTGGGGGCAGGAGGAGAAGGGGACGACAGAGGATGAGATGGCTGGATGGCATCACTGACTCGATGGACGTGAGTCTGAGTGAACTCTGGGAGTTGGTGGTGGACAGGGAGGCCTG
>NW_011494787.1:3873550-3879398 GCF_000754665.1 Bison bison bison
CTGACTCGATGGACGTGAGTCTGAGTGAACTCTGGGAGTTGGTGATGGACAGGGAGGCCTGGCGTGCTGCGATTCATGGGGTCGCAAAGAGTCGGACACGACTGAGCGACTGATCTGATCTCTGATAATGTATATACAATATGTATGGCATATTTGAACTCATGAAATAAATATATCCTAGTGAATTTCTGCTTTTATTTGTCTTAAACCTTTAGGATTCCATATAAGATTTAATTTTTACCAAAGGCAATTTTGCTGCAAGGAAAGCCACCAGATAAGATTACCTCCAAGATTCCCTGCAGTTCTAACACCCTGTAATCTTCCAAGGTGGATAGGGTATAGGAATGGGGTGAACAGGGTTCAGGGAGGGGTGAGTCAGGGTAGGGAAAGGTGGCTGGTCACCCTGCTCAGCTTGAGAGCTTCATTCCACATTATACACCTTCTTGGGCATTGCATCTGGTTGGGATTTCAAAATGTACAAATGGACAATCCTGGGAAAACCACATGGAATATAAGATGTTATCAAAGAATGCTACAAAGATTTAAAAAAATATCATTTTTACAGGGCATAATTATTTTGAAACTTACTAAAGTTTCATGAAAATGTATTGCATTTCAATAGTTACCTCCTGTCTGAAACAAGAGGCAGTCTCTAATAGGATGTGGCAGAGGACTGAGGCCTGGGGCTTTGGCTAGGGATGAGTGGGTATGCTCAGCAAGGGGGAGTGGTATAGCTCTCCTGCAGCTTGCATGGCAGCTATGTATAGTTAGAAACAGGGGCCCTGGTTTGTTTCAGCTGCTACCATTAGGAGTCCCCTTACCTAGCTGAACATATTCAGAGGTGCTCCCCAAGTGTGGAGCACTGTGGCCTGGCTGTGACTACTGGCTCTGGAAGTGGACAGACAGGCCTTGCAGAACATGCAGAGATAGAACAGAGAGGAACTGTGGTTTCACATTTGTCTGCACCTGCGTTTTCCAATGCCTCCTCCCCTTAAGGTGAGAAGTAGGAGTTAGATTTTGAATGCTAGAGGGTCATAGCTCCCAAAGGTGACCTTGGGACTACATTTATCCACTGGGATGACTGATCTTAGGACTGAATTTCTTTTTGGCTGGAGGACTAGTTGGGTTGAAGTGATGCTCTCCTGATTCTGACCTTGGTTATTGTATTAGCTAGGACTTACATAAGACAGTTTATTTTTCTTTTATGTAAAGATCTGGAAGCAGGAGGTCCAGGGCTGTCAAGGAGCTCTGTTCTACAAGGTTGTCCAAAGACCTAACTCCTTCTATTTTGTTCTCTTCTATCTTTAGGATGCTGTCTATATATAAATGATCCTAAATGGCTCTCTAAGTCCATGATCCAGGTAAGCACCCGTAGGAAAGAGGGTGCTCATCATTTAAGAACACAGCTTGGACGTTAAATACGTCACTTCCACTCACATTCTCTTGCCCAGAATTTGGTTATTTGGCCATGCATAGCTGCAAGAGAGGCTGGATATACAGTCTCTCTTCTATGTCATGTACCTAGGTAAAAATAATGGGTTCTATTATTTTGGGAAACTGATTCTGACAGAGTGTTTAATGATGTATGAATCACTATACTACTAGTCAGGGCTCTTGCAAACACATTTCCATAATGGTAGTAAACGGCTGAGTGTGGGCAGCATAGTGTCCAGAGGGGAAGGCCTGGCAGCCCCTGGTCTGTTGGTTGGCACTTTGATACTGTCTGTATTAGCATATTTTTCTGAGAGATGGGGAATTCCAATTTCCACTGATCTCTGCAACTTGAAATTACCAGGTTGAGAAGGGCTGATCTAGAGTTCAAAGTACCTCAATGGATAATGTGTAGACCAGAGAACTTCAAAGCCAAGATCCTCAGGATTCCTTAGAGTTCTGGAAGCTGGTGAGAAAAAAGAAAACAAAGATTCTTTAACGTAAACTCCATGCCCCACTTGGCAGTCCTGCCATAGTGCTTTACTCTGTGTATTCATATTTCTTTGTTTATCTATATAAGACTTGGGGCTAAAAAATTATTGTTTTTTTACACTTCTGCTAGACCATCAGAATAAAAATGCTCATAATTCAGAAAGAAGAGATTAAATAACATGTTGAATACTAAGACTATAGTGGGTGATTTCCCTGTATGATAAGTGATGGCCCTGGTCATAATTTTGCAAGGAAACAATTGAGTTTGAAAATAAGAGAAAAATGCCAGAGCTGAAAAATTTAAACCATCAGTGGGATCCTATAGTTTAGAAGAAGCAATTACATAATGCTTTAAAATTCACAGAAACATTGCAGCATCTATTCACTTTCTTGAACCTTCTTCATTTATAGACAAAGAATTAGAAGCACAGAAAGGCAAAGTGAACTTGCCAAAGTAGCACAGTTAAGAAGTATTAGAAACAGGTACCATATATAAAATAGATAACCAATGAGGACCTACTGTACAATACAGGGAACTATACTCAATATTTTGTAATAACCTATAAGGAAAAAGAATCTGAAAAGAAATATATAACTATATGTATATATAGGTATATATACTATATACACACACACACACACACATATATATATATATATATAACTGAGTCACTGTGCTATACACTTGAAACTAACATGATATTGTAAAACAACTATATTCCAATAAAAATACATATAAATTAAAAAATAGAAAAAAAGAAGTGCTATAAACAGGATCAAACATAGGTGCTTCACTTAGGAAATGGCAACCCACTCCAGTATCCTTGCCTGGAGAATTCCATGGACAGAGGAGCCTGGCAGGTTACAGTCCATGGGGTCACAAAGTGTTGGACACGACTGAGCGACTAACCATACACAATCTTCACTATGCACACCCATTTCCCTATATTTGTTTACACCCATCACTAAGGTGGATCTTCCCTGGTGGCGCAGCTGTACTGCCAACGCAGGAGATGCAAGAGACTTGGTTTCGATGCCTGGGTTGGGAAGATCCCCTGGAGTAGGAAATGGCAACCCACTCCAGTTTTCTTGCCTGGAAGATTCATGGACAGAGGAGCCTGGCGGACTATAGTCTATGATTTCGCAGAGTTGGACATGATTGAGTACGCACACACACAATTGTTAGCATATAAAGACCCATCTCTAAGCTACTGGTACCTGAGCCATTTCACCTTGGAAGCCTGGTCCCTGCAGGAGGGGCAAGCAAATAGTCTCACCAACTCACCTCTGCACTTGAGTCCTCCCTCCTTTCCTTCTTCCCCCTAAGCTCCCATCCAAAGTCTATCATATATCAGATACTATCTCAGGTACTAGATATATAGTAGTAACCATGACCTACAAGATCTTCATGGAACTTATTTATAGATTGACAAGGGATTAATTTCTAAAATACACAAATAGCTCGTACAACTCAATATCAAAATAAGAAACAACCCAATCAGAAAATGGGCAAAGACCTAAACAGACATTTTTCAAAGAAGACATACAGATGGTCAACAGGCACATGAAAAGATGCTCAACATCCTAATTACTAGAGTAAAACAAATCAGAACTACAATGAGGTATCACCTCATACCAATCAGAGTAGCCATCATCAAAAAGTCTACAAATAATAAATTCTGGAGAAGGTGTGGAGAAAAAGGAACCCTCATACACTGTTGATGGGAATGTAAATTGGTACAACCACTCTGGAGAACAGTATAGAGGTTTCTTAAAAAGCTAAAATTAGAGTTATCATATGATCCAGCAACCCTACTCCTGTGCATATATCTGGAAAAGATGAAAACTCTAATTTGAAAAGATGCATGCACCCTAGTGTTCACAGCAGTACTATTTACAAGAACCAAGACATGGAAGCAACCTAAATGTCAAGAGATATGAATGGTTAAAGAAGATGTGGTATATATACACAATAGAATAGTACTTAGCCATAAAAAAGAATGAAATGGCGCCATTTGCAGCAACATGGATGAACACAGAGACTATCATACTAAGTGAAGTAAGTCAGACAAAGTCAAATATCATATGATGTCACTTACATGTGGAATCTATAAAAATGATACAGATGAACTTATTCAGAAAGCAGAAATAGACTCACAGAAATAGAAAACAAACTTATCAAAGGGGAATAGGTAAGGGAGGGATAAACTAGAAGTTTGGGACAAACAGATATGCATATATATATATAATAGATAAACAACAAGGACTTACTGTATAGTACAGGGAACTGTATTAAATATCTTATAATAACCTAAAATAGAAAATAATCTGAAAAATATTATTTATATCTGTATCTGAACCACTTTGCTATTTACTTGAAACTAACACAACATTGTAAATTAACAAAATACTTCAATTTAAAAAAACACACTAAAAATAGATTCTAGTTAAGAACTATGAAAAATGAAAACATAATTAAATATACCTACTATTCACATAATGATAATGGCTATGATGAAAAGTATATCAGGCTAACAGTATGAGAAGGACAGAGGAGGAAGCAGAGAGTCTATTTTTGTGGGGTGGTTGGAGAGGATGAGTTACCTGTGAGTAGAGACCTGAATGAAGGGAAGGAGTGAATCATGCAAGTATCTTGAGAAAGGGCTCCCGGAGATGCTGCTGCTGCTAAATCACTTCAGTCGTGTCCGACTCTGTGTGACCCCATAGACGGCAGCCCGCTAGGCTCCCCTGTCCTTGGAATTCTCCAGGCAAGAGCACTGGAGTGGGTTGCCATTTCCTTCTCCAATGCATGAAAGTGAAAAGTGAAAGTGAAGTCGCTCAGTCGTGTCCGACTCTTAGCAATCCCATGGACTACAGCCTACCAGACTCCTCCATCCATGGGATTTTCCAGGCAAGAGTACTGGAGTGGGGTGCCATTGCCTTCTCCTCCCAGAGGTGACAGGAGAGTAAAAACATAATTAGTATGCTCAGCACAGTCATGGGATTACAAGGTGGTCAGTGGGGGTGTAAGCAAAGCTTTTTTCCAAGGATTACTTTGTTTTGTTTTATGATGTAGGAGAGAGAGAGAAGGTAGCTAATTTTCAGAAGCAAAATTTTTGAGTAGTTGAGAGGATGGATTCTGTAAGTAGGGAGGTTGGTTTTGGCCAGGAAAGGGGACAGGTCATCTCAGGGACAGAAGGGAAGGTAGAGAAGATATAAACAGATATGGAAGATAGATTTAGTGGGAAGATGAATCATTTTCTTTTTTTTTTTTTTTCTGGTTCAGTTCAGTTCAGTTCAGTTGCTCAGTCATGTCCGACTCTTTACGACCCCATGAATCACAGCACACCAGGCCCCTCTGTCCATCACCAACTCCCAGAGTTCACTCAAACTCATGTCCATTGAGTCAGTCGGTGATGCCATCCAGCCATCTCATCCTCTGTCGTCCCCTTCTCCTCCTGCCCCCAATCCCTCCCAGCATCAGAGTCTTTTCCAATGAGTCAACTCTTCACATGAGGTGGCCAAAGTACTGGAGTTTCAGCTTTACCATCATTCCTTCCAAAGAAATCCCAGGGCTGACCTCCTTCAGAATGGACTGGCTGGATCTCCTAGCAGTCCAAGGGACTCTCAAGAGTCTTCTTCAACACCACAGTTCAAAAGCATCAATTCTTCGGTGCTCAGCCTTCTTCACAGACCAATTCTCACATCCATACATGACCACAGGAAAAACCATAGCCTTGACTAGATGAACCTTTGTTGGTAAAGTAATGTCTCTGCTTTTCAATATACTATCTAGGTTGATCATAACTTTCCTTCCAAGGAGTAAGCGTCTTTTAATTTCATGGCTGCAGTCACCATCTGCAGTGATTTTGGGGCCCAGAAAAATAAAGTCTGACACTGTTTCCACTGTTTCCCCATCTATTTC
>NW_011494787.1:3879498-3879732 GCF_000754665.1 Bison bison bison
CTGGCTTGGAGAATTTTGAGCATTACTTTACTAGCATGTGAGATGAGTGCAATTGTGCAGTAGTTTGAGCATTCTTGGGCGTTGCCTTTTTTTGGGGGGATTGGAATGAAAACTGACCTTTTCCAGTCCTGTGGCCACTGCTGAGTTTTCCAATGTGCTAGCATATTGGCATATTGAATGCAGCACTTTCACAGCATCATCTTTCAGGATTTGAAATAGCTCAACTGGAATTCC
>NW_011494787.1:3879832-3880393 GCF_000754665.1 Bison bison bison
CATAAAGGTGGTGTCATCTGCTTATCTGAGGTTATTGATATTTCTCCTGGCAATCTTGATTCCAGCTTGTGCTTCTTCCAGTCCAGCGTTTCTCATGATGTACTCTGCATAGAAGTTAAATAAGCAGGGTGACAATATACAGCCTTGATGTACTCCTTTTCCTATTTGGAACCAGTCTGTTGTTCCATGTCCAGTTCTAACTGTTGCTTCCTGATCTGCATATAGGTTTCTCAAGAGGCAGGTCAGATGGTCTGGTATTCCCACCTCTTTCAGAATTTTCCAGTTTATTGTGCTCCACGCAGTCAAAGGCTTTGGCATAGTCAATAAAGCAGAAATAGATGTTTTTCTGAAACTCTCTTGCTTTTTCGATGATCCAGCAGATGTTGGCAATTTGATCTTTGGTTCCTCTGCCTTTTCTAAAACCAGCTTGAACATTTCGAAGTTCACGGTTCACGTATTGCTGAAACCTGGCTTGGAGAATTTTGAGCATTACTTTACTAGCATGTGAGATGAGTGCAATTGTGCAGTAGTTTGAGCATTCTTGGGCGTTGCCTTTTTTTG
>NW_011494787.1:3880493-3880950 GCF_000754665.1 Bison bison bison
GTGCTCAGCCTTCTTCACAGACCAATTCTCACATCCATACATGACCACAGGAAAAACCATAGCCTTGACTAGATGAACCTTTGTTGGTAAAGTAATGTCTCTGCTTTTCAATATACTATCTAGGTTGATCATAACTTTCCTTCCAAGGAGTAAGCGTCTTTTAATTTCATGGCTGCAGTCACCATCTGCAGTGATTTTGGAGCCCAGAAAAATAAAGTCTGACACTGTTTCCCCATCTATTTCCCATGAAGTGATGGGACCAGTATGCCATGATCTTCGTTTTCTGAATGTTGAGCTTTAAGCCAACTTTTTCACTTTCCTCTTTCACCTTCATCAAGAGGCTTTTTAGTTCCTCTTCACTTTCTGCCATAAAGGTGGTGTCATCTGCTTATCTGAGGTTATTGATATTTCTCCTGGCAATCTTGATTCCAGCTTGTGCTTCTTCCAGTCCAGCGTT
>NW_011494787.1:3881082-3919745 GCF_000754665.1 Bison bison bison
TTGCTGAGGAAGGCTTTCTTATCTCTCCTTGCTATTCTTTGGAACTCTGCATTCAGATGCTTATATCTTATTAGTAAATGTCAGGTGAAGATAGTGAGATGGGACTAATAAGGGGAGGAGACTCCTAGTCCTCCAGGGTGGTGAGAACTCAAATTTACAGATAACATAGAAGGGCTTCTGGAAAGTGTTTTGGGCTCACTTGACATCTTAGTCTTATGTGAGACTAATCAACCAACCTAGCTGTGTAATTTTCCAGTTATGCTTGGATGGCAGGGAGTTGCAAGCAGAAAGGGAATTTAACATGTGCTGGGCACTCTCCATTTGGCTGTTTGGACCCGTTCTTCATCCTCCCAGCTCAGTGCTCTAGGAGAATGCCACTTATGGATTCCTTGGCCTCTGAATGGGGTTAGGCCAATGGCATGTCCAGAGGAGATTATACCCCCAGCGTTACTGATCACCTTGTAATCCCGTGACTGTGCTGAACGTACTAATTATGTCTTTACTTTCCCATCATCTCAGAGGCTCGAGGGCAGCGAGATGCTTGTATCATTTCTCCGCTTCCTCCCCAGTTGCCCCTGGTAGGCATGGCTACATCCCTCTATGAGAGTTTCCCCCAGCTCCTATAGGGCAGCCCTCTCATAGCTCTGGCTTTTTTAGGCCCCAGAATTCACTCACTTTTCTTGTTCTTTCAAATGTAAGGCTGGTATCTGCTTTACACTGATATTAACTTTGGCTTCTTTCCTTCCTCCTCATTGTTTTCCTTTTATCTGCCTATATGTTTAGAAACAGTCTCTTTACAAAACTCTTCTCCATATGATCCCTCTTGGTTTCATCACTGTCTTGGTAAGTCCCTGACTAATGCAAACCTGGTTTGTGGTGTGGTCAGGCAAGCTTCACAGAGGAGAAAGGGCATTTGCTAAGCAAGAAAGACATGATGATGGCAACAGGACTGTAAGCTAAGTAGAGAGAGAGATATGGGCATGAGCAGGGTGGATGAACTGCAAAAGTGGTGGAGTCTATTGTTGGGAAGTCCCAGAGGGGCCGAAGGATTTTGGTATTGAAGTTTAAGAATAAGCAAATGGAAATTGGGGACTAGCCTCAGAGAAAGGGGCTTAAAATAGACAAGTTGTGATTGATGCAGTTATTGATAATAACAGTATCTGTGTCATTGGTTCTCAGCCCTGGTTGTATATCAAAATTTCCAGGGGAACTTGTGAAAAATACTGATGACTGGCTTCCCCTCCAGAGATTCTGAATACAACTGTGGGACCTGGGAATTATAACTTTGAAAAATTGTCTCAAATAATTCAGATGTGTGGCCAGCGTTGAGGATCACTAGTCCAAGGTATAAGCACGGGAGTGGTTGGCTGGGGTGGAAAGAGGAACGTTGTCATTAGCAACCAAAAGTCAAGGAACTGAGAGGCCAGTCTTAGAAGAATCACCTAAATCAAAGCCACTAAGAATGGTAGCAAAGTCTGTGGTGGGAGAGCTGAGTGAGTCAGAGCCTAAAACTGGAAAATTGATAGAGCTTAGAAGAGCTTGGGTATTTGACTTCCTCTGGACCAAATCTCTGGCGCTGTCCTCTCCCCTTAGCACAGGGTCACTGTCCAGCAGCAAGATTGTCTCTCTGTTAACTTCTCTTTGGTTTACTCTCCTCTCCCAACCCATCACCATCTTTGGTTTTCATTATTTGTTTTTGGGTTCCCTTTCCCCACCGCTGGTGGTGCTTCCCTGATGGCTTAGATGGTAAGGAGTCTGCCTGCAATGCAGGAGATCTGGGTTTTGATCCCTGGATTGGGAAGATCCCCTGGAGAAGGGAACAGCTACCCACTCCAGGATTCAGGCCTGGAGAACCCCATGAACAGAGGAGCCTGGCAGGCTACAGTACATGGGGTCGCAAAGAGTTGGACATGACTGAGCAACTTTCACTTCACTTCACTTCCCCATTGCTGGAATTGGGGAATAAAGTAACTCAGAGCCTCTGCTTCTTACCCAGATCTGTTTTCTTAAGAACTGACTCCATCCTTGATCTTCTCCAAACTAACTTTCTTCTTTTACTCCTCAAAAAAATTCCTTTCCTCTGCCTGTCTTTCTCAGGGCTCTTTTAGAGGCTGATAAATCCTAAAGGCTCATTCCTTTGTTTCATCAGTTCCTTGGTAAGATCCTGAGTGATGCAAACTTGGTTTGGGGTGTGGTCAGCCAAGCTTCATAAGCAACAAGCTTGTATATCAATGAAAGGCTTCGCATATTGTAATATACTAAGTAGGACAGGTACACAAAATCACTCAAATCCTCTCCACATTACATTGCATGTAATACTTACTGTCCAGTAGGTAGACAAAACAGGCCATTTTAGCTGGAAATTTCATCCTCTTCTATTTTCTACATGCGTGCCATCATGGGGCTATTTAAATCAAATTCTTCTCTATAGCTGAGCACAAAACCTGCACAATTTCTGGTTTTGCTCTTTCCAAAGATAATTTCTTCTGTTTAATGAGATCTGAGAATGAAGTCAGGCATGAGCAGGAGAAAGGTTACAGTGTGTGCTCAAAGGTATATTAACCATTGTTGGAGCGGACATCAGTCTCCTTCCAAGAGGACAAAATTAAGCAGCAAATAGTAAATACATTCAATGGCACTTTATTGCAAGCAGGGCCATTTACAATGAAATAAGAATATGAGAATGATTTCAAAGAGAAAATGGGAATGCTTACAAATAAAACACATCTTACCGGTTAGAGGGGGAATGTGACTCCAGTCAAGGTTAATGGGGAAACGGTTAATGAAGGATACAGATTCCAAAGCTGCATGAAGCCATATTGTATCTTGCAGAGGTAATTAACACTAGAGACTCCAGCAAAATGGATGCCTTACACACAGCCGACAACTTGACATTCTGCACACCATCTAAAGAGGCTGCTCTGGATGCTTTATGATCCATCTTGATACTAACAGGGTGACGTCTGAAGTCACGTTTTCCACCTTTTTTTCTCGTGGAGTCAGTTTGGTACTGCAGGAGGAATACCAGACAGGGAGAAAGGGGAGGGGGTTCCAGTTTGGATTCAGTTCCTAGGAGGTGATGTGTGACCTTGGACAAGTTACTTGCTACTTCTCTTAGGCTTAATTTCCCTGTCTGTAAAATGAGGGAATTGAATTGGATCATTTTTTCTGAATTGGATATGTCTTTTCTGGTTTGAATTCTGAGACTCTCTGGACTTCATTGCCCCACTACCATGATCACTTATCTACTTTGCAATTGTGTGAAAGTGAAGTGAAGTTGCTCAGTCATGTCCGACTCTTTGCGACCCCACAGACTGACTGTAGCCTGCCAGACTCCTCCATCCATGGGATTCTCCAGGCAAGAATACTGGAGTGGGTTGCCATTTCCTTCTCCAGGGGATCTTCCCAGCCCAGGGATTAAACCCGGGTCTCCCGCATTGTAGGCAGACGCTTTACCATCTGAGCCACCAGGGAAGAGATTGTAATTGTGTAATTGTGTAAAAAATGGGTATATCTGGGTAGGCGTTTGCATGTATAAATACAGACGAGGGTGAACATTCACTTACCTTTGCCTATTTGTGGCACATATGTGCAGTTAGGAGGCACTCTGCATGGTGACTTTGAAATGACACAACCTTGCAGACGTCTTCCCAGAGCTGTTTCTGTTTCTACTAGCAATGTTCAGGTTTTTCAATCCTTCTCCTACTTTTCCCCCAAAGGGTAAACTAGTAGGAGTGAGGTAACCTATAGAATTAAAATGCCTGGGATTAAGGTGAATTTAAGTGAAAGCCCCCTTAGCCCATTGACTGCAGGATTATCTGTCCCTAAAACACATTCTTTGGTGTCATTCTTTTGCTCTGAACACTCCAGGTGGGAGAATCAGGCCAAGGCTCTGGTACTAGCTGGTGAGGGGCATAATGGGAATTGCATCCATCCTGTACATTTAGCCACCTCCATTGGCTGTCTGGAATCTTCTCTGATCACCCACTGGAGTAAGCGGGCTTAAAAGTAGGGCATTTGCACATGCGGATCTTTCACCCCAGTGCTCATCTTATTCAGCTCCAGCTGAACTGTTTTTGCTCTGTGTTCAGGCCTGTTTGTAGGTGGCATCTCCAGGGCAGATTCCATTCTTATCCCAGGCTCAGAGCTCGTTCATTGCTGCTTTTTAAAATTCCCAGGTGCACCTTGTTTATTTCTCCCTTCTCACCTGCCTTGAACTGCCCCTCTTTTACCTGTCCGTATTCTTTCCTAGCCCCTCACAAAGTAAACAAAACAAAAAGCAACCCCTTCTGGGGCATCTGATTAGAGAAGCCATCCAGGCTTCTGGTGGAGAATTTAAGAAATACCTTCCTGTTGCTCTGAATGAAGCAGCTTAAAAAGGCCTG
This sequence comes from Bison bison bison, assembly GCF_000754665.1. NCBI lineage: Eukaryota > Metazoa > Chordata > Mammalia > Artiodactyla > Bovidae > Bison > Bison bison. The sequence goes on from NW_011494787.1 coordinate 3,885,468, forward strand.
CCTAGTCCCAAATCAGGGTGCTGGTGATGGGGCACAAGCGGTGACAGCTTGATACATGAGACCCCCCTCCCTTCCCAGATGATGGGAAGGGAAATCTTAGAGGGCAGGCAGCTCCGGCTCCAAGTTCCCACACAACACTGACAGCTGCAGAACTGCACCTATTGCCCACGGTGTAGAAACCAGTGTTTCATCAACCTTTAATTGAACTGATTCCTAAATAGAACACGGTCAGCTTTGGCAGTGCTGCTGGCCTCAATAGCTGTGACTGAGCTCTGATTGACACCTCTTCATCAGACCCCCATTTGATAGATTTTTCATATTCCCTGGGTTCTAGAGCATTGGTCCTCAGCTGAGAGCATTCATGAGTCCTTCGTGGGAGTGCTTCAAGGTACACAAGATGGTGCCTCATTCTAGCTGACTCTGATTCAACATCTGCGGAGGAGGCTGGGTAATGTTTAGAACACTCTTTTTAGGCGCTTCTAATGAGCATGCACGAATACGCAGAAACTTCTGGAGCGTTCCATTGCAAATTGAGACAAAGTTACCAAGTAGACAAAGAAGTGCTGGAATTGTGAAATACTCCTGGCGCATCTTTTGCCATGGGAGGGACACCGGATGAGGGATGCGTTAGCACTCTCTTCGTGTCATTTTCAAGTGTAAGTTGTTGCTTTTTCTGTATTGCTGTGTCGCTTGCTTCACGTCAAGGCACCACTGGACATTCTTGGAGGAGTCCAACACATTGAAACAGCTTCTCTCAGCCTCCGTTAGGAGCAACATCCCCCATTATCCCAGATGTGTGGGTGAATCCGGTGTTCACTGAAATAGTAAATTGGATCGCATTACATAATACTGTATAATGTGGGGTGACCTCCTCTCATTGTTATTTTGGGTGGATGCTTAGACAGTTCTGATTCTGATTTCCTGATAATTGTTTCCTCATGGATTTTTTTTTTTTTTTTGGTCCCAAACAGATGCCTGCACCAATCCCTCACTGCCATTTGCAGCTTCCCTCAAAGCCTGACTTGTTCCTTAATGAATCTGCCACACACTGAGCTGGGGCCAAGGCAGACCAAGAGGCCATTCCATCAAAATATCCGTGATAGGAAAGCCTGTTCCCATCCTGAACTTGTGTTTCACTTGGGTCCCACCTGACCTGGAGGGCCTGCAAGATGGGGGATGGGAGAGCATTTGAACCCTGGCTACTGTTAAAACGTCCTAATCCCGGAGACTCTATTTTGTTTACATTCCTGCTCAGCTTTGCCTTTGAAGCTGCTCCTCATTGGTGGATTGGTGGGGCCCTATGACTCCTATACATTTTAAAGCTGCATTCCCCAGAGTTTGCCCCAGTGATGGAGACCTGCACTTTGTCTTTTAAGCAGATAAAAAGAGAGGTCAGTCAGAAGTAATTCCCCTACTCCTCGTATAAACAATTTAACTGCTGCAGCAACATACTTGCCTGGAATTACTCCCTCAGATTCAATTCCCTTTTCCTGCTCCACTTGTAAAAATGGTTAGTGTCCTCTATAAACTGTAGCTCACCAAGGTGCAGGGCTTGCTGTGCAGTTGTAGAATAAATGTTAATCTAATACAGGTTACTAGGTCAAATGCAATCACAGGCTTGTGGGAAAAAGCTTAATACTGTTCTGCTTCTTCTAACACAGTAAACCTGGATATTATATGATAGGTTAAACACCAGTGAACCATGGCAAGAATTTTCTTGAAAGTAGGATTTAGTACAAAGGAAGCTACATTGAAATGGTGACCTAAGATTGACTTTGCTTTCCAAGAGAGCATGCTAAGACGCCAGAGTGCACGCTGAAATGGACTCCTTGAAAATGTGATGTTCTCGAATTCCTTGCTGAGGGGTTGAGTGCCAGCTGGAGCAGCTGGGACACAGCCTGAGGTTTCAGATGTTGTCAGCTATGACTTCAGTTCCTCCTCTTCTCCAAAAATTCACGAGTGCAGATATACACACACACACAGAGTCGTTACGAAATGTTAATGTGTCATTGGATGGCCTGTTAGAATTCGGATCCCAACTTGAACGTCAAGTAAACAGTGTCAGGGCAGGCTGAGCATCTGTGGGCCAACTGCCTTGAGAAGACTGTAGATCGTCTTGGTGGTGGTGGATGCTTTCCTATTTTATGTGGATGTTAGTGCATTAAGTGTTCCCAGCCTGTAGTCGTGATCCAGTGCCAAAGCTGAGATTTACATATGCTAGCAGATGTAAAATAAATGCTTCAGTAAATGAACATCAGGTTTCAGGGGAGCTGAAGAGTCTGGTTTGTGGAACCACTCAGGTTCTGTTTTGTATGGAGACAGGGACTGGGCCAGGATCAACTTTGCAAAGCTTGTGGGGTCTTCCAGGAGGGAGTTTTCAAACTCCCATAGTTATAATTGCAATGGCTCTGCCCTGTCCTCCTCCTGGCTTCCTACTGGAACTGTATTCAACCAGAGATCACACAAGGAAAAGCACTCTGACACACAGGCTAGGATCCACCTCTCCTCCTGAAAGCTGTTGAGAATGGGGCTTTGTGTCTCCTCTTGGCTCTTAAAACGTCTTACCAGGCTCCAGGGATTTGTCTGACTTGTGAAAAATTCATTTGTGCATTTCCAGATGTGACATAGCTCTTGAGTGATTAAGCTACATCACTTAGTATGTTAGCAGTGTTAGAGTGGGTAGACTTTAATAAAAGTCCTCTCCCTTATATGTGGGATCTACAAAAAGAGTACAAATGAACTTTATTTACAAAACAGAAATAGAGTCAGTTCAGTTCAGTCGATCAGTTGTGTCTGACTCTTTGCGACCCCATGGACTGTAGCACGCCAGGCTTCCCTGTCTATCACCAATTCCTGGAGCTTACTCAAATTCATGTCCATCTAGTCAGTGATGCCATCCAACCATCTCATCCTCTGTCATTCCCTTCTCCACCTGCCTTCAATCTTTTCCAGCATCAGGGTCTTTTCCAATGAGTCAGTTCTTTGCATCAAGTAGCCAAAGTATTGGAGTTTCAGCTTAGCAAGAGTCCTTCCAATGAATATTTAGGACTGATTTCCTTTAGGATGGATTAGTTGGATCTCCTTGCAGTTCAAGGGACTCTGAAGAGTCTTCTCCAACACCACAGTTTAAAAGCATTGATTCTTTAGTGCTCAGCTTTCTTTATAGTCCAATTTTCACATCCATACATGACTACCGGAAAAACCATAGCTTTGACTAAATGGACCTTTGCTGGCAAAGTAATGTCTCTGCTTTTTAATGTGCTGTCTGGGTTGGTCATAACTTTTCTTCCAAGGAGCTGCTGCTAGGTCGCTTCAGTCGTGTCCGACTCTGTGTGACCCCATAGACAGCAGCCCACCAGGCTTCCCCGTCCCTGGGATTCTCCACGCAAGAACACTGGAGTGGGTTGCCATTTCCTTCTCCAATGCATGAAAGTGAAAAGTGAAAGTGAAGTCGCAGTCGTGTCTGACTCCTAGCGACCCCATGGACTGCAGCTTACCAGGCTCTTCCATCCATGAGATTTTCCAGGCAAGAGTACTGGAGTGGGGTGCCATTGCCTTCTCCATCCAAGGAGCAAGTGTCTTTTAATTTCATGGCTGCAGTCACCATCTGCAGTGATTTTGGAGCCCAGGAAAATAAAGTCTCTCACTGTTTCCATTGTTTCCCCATCTATTTGCCATGAAGTGATGGGACCAGATGCCATGATCTTTGTTTTCTGAATGTTGAGTTTTAAGCCAACTTTTTCACTCTCCTCCTTCACTTTCATCAGAGGCTCTTAAGTTCTTTTCTGCCATAAGGGTGGTGTCATCTGCATATCTGAGGTTATTGATATTTCTCCCAGCAATCTTGATTCCAGCTTGTGCTTCATCCAGCCTGGCATTTCACATGATGTACTCTGGATATAAGTTAAATAAGCAGGATGACAGTATATAGCCTTGACGTACTCCTTTTCCAATTTAGAACCAGTCTGTTGTTCCATGTCCAGTTCTAACTGTTGCTTCTTGATCTGCATATGGATTTCTCAAGAGGCAGGTCAGGTGGTCTGGTAAAATAGAGTCTCAGATATATAAAGCAAACTTTTGATTACTGAGGGTAAGCATGGGGGAGGGACAAATTGGGAGATTGACATATAGATGCTGTTAAGTTGCTTCAGTTGTGTCCGACTCTGTGTGACCCCATAGAGGGCAGCCCACCAGGCTCCCCTATCCCTGGGATTCTCCAGGCAAGAACACTGGAGTAGGTTGCCATTTCCTTCTCCAGTTCATGAAAGTGAAAAGTGAAAGTGAAGTCAAAAGCTCAGTCGTGTCCGACTCCTAGCGACCCCATGGACTGCAGCCCACCAGGCTCCTCCGTCCATGGGATTTTCCAGGCAAGAGTACTGGAGTGGGGTGCCATTGCCTTCTCCGTGACATATAGACATATAGATACTACAATATATATAAAATAGATAACTAATAAGGACTTACTGTATAGCACAGGGAACTCTACTTTGTACTCTGTAATCACCTATATGGGAAAAGAATCTAAAAAAGAATGGATATATGTATATATTATAACTGATTAATTTTATTGTACACCTGAAACTAACACAATAATGTAAATCAACTATACTCCAATAAATATTTTTAAAAAAGAGAGGGAAAAAAAGGACTCTCCCTGCTTGGGTTTGCAATTAAATGACTGAATTAATCAGGTGACATATCTAGATGGTTATGAAACGAAGTTGAAAGTTTCCCTAGGTCTGTGAGTGATTGTTAGGAAAACTGCATAAAAAGAATAGATACACACGCAAAGCATTTGTGGAAATGCATAAAATTCTATTACAGAAATTGAGATTTTTAGGAAACAAACCTAGTGAGCCGGATTTCATTTCTAAAATCGGTCATTGGCAGGAGCGGAAGAGACCTTACACGGTTGATTTTTGAGCTATGGCTCTGCGTGGCCGTCTTGTCTGGCCAGTCCATTCTAATCACCACTCTTGTAGCGCTTTGTCTTCTGCGCTATAAGCAGGCGGTTGGCCACTCAGATTCAGAAAAGTGGCTGGAGGCAGGCAGCGGAAATGGACTCTCATTCAGACGATTTCCCTCCAGCCAGTATTAGAGACAGCTCCTTCCACAGAAATGGGGATCCTGAGGGCTTCCATTGATTGGGAAATGTCAAGCACATAATACATAGATGACTTAAAATGCCTGAGGCCCCTTTCTGTCTTTTTACTGCAGACTGAATGGTCAGGTTTCTCTGCCTCTTTCTCTCCATTTTCTCCCAAGTTTTTCTTTGACAAGATATAAAGGGAAATTGTACCTTTCTCCAGTGCTTCTGTGTGTCCATTGAACATAGAATGCTGGCTAGGGCTATGAATTTCCTTGTGAGTTTAAGCCATAAGTATTGTATTGGGGATACATGCACATTCAACTTAGCAGAGACCAATTTGGCATGTTTTCGTGCAATAGCTTGCTCAAAAGAATGGGACATCTTTTTTTTTTTTTTTAAATTGGAGTCTAGTTGATTTGTAATGTTGTGTTAGTTTCAGGTTTACAGCGAAGTGATTCATATATATATATTTCAGATTCTTTTCCATTATAGGTTCTTACAAGATGCTGAAAATATTTCCCTGTGCTGTACAATAGATCTCTGTTGTTTATTTTCTATATAGTAGTGTATATCTGTTAGTCCCAAACTCCTAATTTATTCCTCCTCCCTTCCCCTTTGATAATCCTAAATTGTTTTCTATGTCTGTGAGTCTGTCTTTTAAATAAGTTCATTTGTATCGCTTCTAAAAATTCCATATGTAAGTGATCTCATATTTGTTTTTCTCTCTCTGACTTACTTCACTTAGTATAATAATCTCCAGGCCCATCCATGCTGCTCCAAATGGCCTTATTTCATTCTTATAATTGAATAATATGCCGTTGTGTATACATACCACATCTTCCTTATTCGTTCCTCTGCTAATGGACATTTAGGTTGCTCCCCTGTCTTGGCTACTGTGGATAGTGCTGCAGTGAACACTGGGGTACATGTATCTCTTCAAATTAAAGTTTTTGTCTTATCTGGGTATATGCCCAGTAATGGGATTGCTGGGTGGGATATCTTCTTTGGAGGCCGCAGGCCATGCTCAGAATGGAGATTTAGTGTTACTATAGATGTCTGCACTGTGAATGGATGTGGCATTACAAGCCAAATGCAGTTTTGCCACTTAGGTGTGTGACCTGAAACTATTGAAGGCTTCTCATGTCTCAGTTTCAACAGCTGCAAAAGGGGAAGGCAATGATCTAGTTTCTCTTTTGTCTTTTTTCTAACAGGAGGGTCCTTGGGCATGCTGGCCTAGCTCCAGCTACAGGTTATTAGTCTTCCCATTTTCCCCAGGCTCCTATATGTCTTGAGGCCCTTGACTTTTTAAAAAAATTTATTTATTTTTTAATTGAAGGATAATTTCTTTACAGAATTTTGTAGTTTCCTGTCAAACATCAACATGAATCAGCCATAGGTATACATATGTTCCCTCCCTCTTGAACCTCCCTCTCATCTCCCTCCCCATCCCACTCCTCTAGGTTGATACAAAACCCCTGTTTGAATTCCCTGAGACATACGGCAAATTCCCATTGGCTATCTATTTTACATATGATAGTATAAGTTTCCATGTTACTCTCTCCATATATCTCACCCTCTCCTCCCCTCTCCCCACGTTCTCCATGTCTGTTTCTCCACTGCTGCCTTACAAATAAATTCATCAGTACCATTGGCCCTTGATTCTTGCTTGGAGCCCTGTTTCTATCTTTTGGACTTAGTGTTAGGTTTTCCCAACTTTTCCTAGTGACACTTATGCCCTCACCCCAGACCAGGTTCTTCTTCGGATGGCTAGCTTGGATGGACATTTCAGGTATCACCTCCCAGCTGTTGGGAATCAAATGGCAGACTGTGTGTGAAACACTCAATACAGGGTAACATAGTAATTGTTGGTGCTCATTTTTTTAGCTTTCCCAAGGAATACTGTCAATGACCAAATGAGGCAATTTAGGAAAATAACTTAAAAATTTCTGAGCCTGTGAAAATAAGAATAATAATGCTAACTCCACGGGTTAGGGGGACAGTCAAGGAGATAATGTAGGCTCAGTTCAGTCACTGAGTCATGTCTGACTCTTTGAGACCCCGGGGACTGCAGCACGCCAGGCCTCCCTGTCTATTACCAACTCCTGGAGCTTATTCAAACTCATGTCCATCAAGTTGGTGATGCCATCCAACCAGCTCATCCTCTGTCGTCCCCTTCTCCTCTTGCCTTCAACCTTTCCCAGCTTCAGGGTCTTTTCAAATGAGTCAGTTCTTTGCATCAGGTGGCCAAAGTATTGGAGTTTCAGCTTAGCAAAAGTCCTTCCAGTGAATATTCAGGACTGATTTCCTTTAGGATGGACTGGTTGGATCTCCTTGCAGTTCAAGGGACTCTGAAGAGTCTTCTCCAATACCACAGTTCAAATGCAACAGTTCTTCAGGGCTCAGATTTCTTTATAGTCCAACTCTCACATCCATACATGACTACTGGAAGAACCATAGCTTTGATGAGATGGACCTTTGTTGGCAAAGTAATGTCTCTGCTTTTTAATATGCTGTCTAGGTTGGTCATAACTTTTCTTCCAAAGAGCAAGTGTCTTTTAATTTCATGACTGCAGTCACCATCTGCAGTGATTTTGGAGCCCCCCAAAATGAAGTCTCTCACTGTTTCCATTGTTTCCCCATCTATTTGCCATGAAATGATGGGACTGGATGCCATGATCTTAGTTTTCTGAATGTTGAGTTTTAAGACAGCTTTTTCAGTCTTTTCTTTCACTTTCATCAAGAGGCTCTTTGCTGCTGCTGCTAAGTTGCTTCAGTCATGTCCAACTCTGTGCGACCCCATAGACGGCAGCCCACCAGGCCCCACTGTCCCTGGAATTCTCCAGGCAAGAACGCTGGAGTGGGTTGCCATTTTCTCCTCCAATGCATGAAAGTGTAAAGTGAAAGTGAAGTCGCTCAGTTGTGTTTGACTCTTAGTGACCCCATGGACTGCAGCCTACCAGGCACCTCCATCCATGGCAGGAGAAACATTTTCATTTCCTCCGTCCATTTTCTAGGCAAGAGTGCTGGAGTGGGTTGCCATTGCCTTCTCCGAAGAGGCTCTTTAGTTCCTTTTATTGTCTGCCATAAGTGTGGTGTCATCTGCATATCTGAGGTTATTGATATTTCTCCCGACAATCTTGATTCCAGCTTGTGCTTCATCCAGTCCAGCAATTCTCATGATGTACTCTGCTTAGAAGTTAAATAACCAGGGTGACAGTATATAGCCTTGACGTACTCCTTTTCCTATTTGGAACCAGTCTGTTGTTCCATGTCCAGTTCTGACTATTGCTTCTTGACCTGCATACAGATTCTTAGGAGGCAGGTCAAATGGTCTGGTATTCCCATTTATTTAAGAATTTTCCACAGTTTGTTGTGATCGACACAGTCAAAGGCTTTGGTGTAGTCAATAAAGCAGAAATAAATGTTTTTCTGGAACTCTCTTGCTTTTTTGATGATCCAACGGATGTTGGCAATTTGATCTCTGGTTCCTCTGCCTTTTCTAAAACCAGCTTGAACATCTGGAAGTTCACAGTTCATGTACTGTTGAAGCCTGGCTTGGAGAATTTTGAGAATCACTTTACTAGTGTGTGGGATGAGTGCAACTGTGTGGTAGTTTGAGCATTCTTTGGCATTGCCTTTCTTTGGGATTGGAATGGAAACTGACCTTTTCCAGTCCTGTGGCTGCTGCTGCTGCTGCTAAGTTGCTTCCATCGTGTCCAACTCTATGCAACCCCATAGATGGCAGCCCGCCAGGCTCCCCCGTCCCTGGGATTCTCCAGGGAAGAACACTGGAGTGGGTTGCCATGTCCTTCTCCAATGCATGAATGTGAAAAGTGAAAGTGAAGTCGCTCAGTCGTGTCTGACCCTTAGTGACCCCATGGACTGCAGCCTACCAGGCTCCTCCGTCCATGGGATTTTCCAGGCAAGAGTACTGGAGTGGGTTGCCATTGCCTTCTCCATGGCTACTGGTGAGTTTTCCACACTTGTTGCCCTATTGAGTGCAGCACTTTCCCAGCATCATCTTTTAAGATTTGAAATAGCTCAAGTGGAATTCCATCATCTCCACTAGCTTTGTTTGTAGTGATGCTTCCTAAGGCCCACTTGACTTCACATTCCAGGATGTCTAGCTCTAGGTGAGTGTTCACACCATCATGATTATCTGGGTTGTGAAGATCTTTTTTGTATAGTTCTTCTGTGTATTCTTGCCATCTCTTCTTAATATCTTTTGCTTCTGTTAGAAAGTTCAAATCCTGTCATCTTCCACTGGAAGAAGTTGAGGCCCCACTCAGCCAACTCCAGGGATTGAATTTGAGAATCATATCCATCCAAGTTACAGCTTCTCCAGTGGCTCAGTGGTAAGGAATCCACCTGCAGTATAGGAGACAAAACAGATGCGAGTTTGATCCCTGGGTTGGGAGGATCCCCTGGTGGAGGAAATGGCTACTCACTCTAGTATTCTTGCCTGGAAAACCTCATGGACAGAAGAGGCTGGTGGGCTACAGTCCATGGATTGCAAGGTGTTGGATACAACTAAAGCCATTTAGCACGCATGCACACAACCATCCAAGTAGTGAAAAGTATTTGCTATCAAAGCTGACTTACCCAGTAGGTATAGGTCCTGGGATTCATGATGGTTTTAAAGGCACATTAAATATGTTTCTTTTATTAAATTAGAAGAAAAAAGTAAACTTTACAATAGAAAAATATTTTAATGTTTAATAGCAATATACACATTTTTATAGCAAAATATGATTTTTATTTAAAAAAATATTTATTTATTTGGCTGCATTGGGTATTTGTTATGGCATGAGAGCTCTTAGTTGTGACATGGGGGATCTAGTTCCCCAACCAGGGATTGAACCCAGGCCCCCTGCATTGGGAGCCTGGAGTCTGAGCCACTGGGCCACCAGGGAAGTCCACTGATTTTTATATTTTTGTCCATGGAAGAAGGAGCTATGAAGGCAAAATTGCCTGTATGACCCGTAAAGTTTATATTTGGCCATGACCTCATCACCATGGCCTTGAAAATTTCAGAAGCTAATGCACATATCACTATTTTAGGCAAAAGTTCCTCTCTTCTTTCATGAACCAGGAAGGAAACTCCCCCAAAGAAAAGCAGAACCACTTAAAGTTGGTGACTTTTTGAGCAAGAGGAACAGGTGACAGTCATGAAAATAAGATGTCTTCATATCAGGGAGACAGGTATGGGTAAGAAGACCCAGCCTCTGAATGCGGAAAAGTCTCTTAGCGACTTCCATTTGCCCTAGTTATCCTGGGACATGAGACGTGATCTGGAATTTATTTGCCATCAGGTCAAAAAAATCATGGTATTGGGTAAAGCCTGAGGAGTTTGTCAAATGGAGAATTACATTGGTAATCCAGGACTCACCATGCATTGAATCCTCAGCCCTTCAGCCTCAGGGAATCCCCGGTGGCTCAGTGGTAAAGAATCCGCCTGCCAATACAAGAGACAAGGGTTTGATCCCTGGGTCCAGAAGATCCCCTGGAGAAGAAAATGTCAACCCATTCTAGTATTCTTGCCTGGAAAATTCCATGGGCAGAGGAGCCTGGTGGGCTACAGTCTATAGAGTTGCAAATAGTCCGACACAGCTAGGCAACTGAGCACTCACGCAAAGAAGAGGGGAGAAAACCAGTCGTTTCCTCACTGAAATGACTTCTCTAAATATGAGAATCAAAACAGGGCTCACAATAAGGGAGTCAGAATATTCTCTTTGAATCTTTGAATTTCTGCAAAGTAGGTTCAAGTCTCTGTCTTCACTCCATGCCCTTCTTGCCTCATTTTAAATCCTCCTTGAAGTGATTTCCCCCCAAGACAATTATACCCCATCTCTAAGAGAAGAGAGCTTCTGTGTGTAAGGTCTGTCCAGCTAAGCAATATGGGCTCTAATTTTATCACAACATGATGGAACTGATCAGTTTCTTTGTATAAAATCTTAAAAGGGCTCCACAGACTCTTTAAGCCAAAAAAGGGCTTTTGAAAACAGTTCAGGAAATTGCCATCATGGAAGTGATTTCCACATGTGTCTCTCAAAATTGCCATCTCTCCCTTTAAGTGTGGATCTTTCCTAGACTATAATAAGAAATGAAAAGGAGCTTATTTTTCTTGTAAGAGAAGGCACAATTAAAAAAAAAAAAAAGTCCCCAAGAATCCTGTACATGGGAATGACATACAAGCCATTAACTTTCTTTCCTTGGCTTTCAAGCTGATCTGAATTCTCAGTTTTCTGTGAGTATTCCGCTCCATCTAGGTCAAGAAGAATTACGCGTGTGTAACTGAAGCAGAGTGTGGATTTTTAGCAGAGCATGTGATCCTAAGAATGCAGAAAGATGGTATAAATTTGCATCTTCTTAAGAGGAACCCTCTCTAAAAACACTGAAACCATTTTAATCTGATCAAATAAAAAGGGAAGGGGTGGAAATTCCATCGGAAGATTTCACACAACCTTTTCTTTTCATCTGAGTAAAGAATTACAGAATCATCTGTCCAGCTATCAAATATCTCTGGGGAAGATTTTTTAAATTGTAGTGCACAGAAAAATGGAAGATTAATATCATGCTTTGGAGACCAGAGGAATAGCTTCGGTGCTTGTGGATGAGTTATGTCCTTCTTCTGAAGACTTTTCAGAAGTAAGGGTTGAAGCTACTTGAGGGGCAGAGAGGCCAGTGTTCCAGGAGTTTCCATGTTATTAAAGAGAACATAAGACATATTCTTAAGGGCAACTGAGTTCCTTTGATGTCCTGCCATGGAGCAGCATCTTGGGCTCCTCCCAACAGAGTTGCTGATGATTTACTGGAAAACAACGTGTGGCTCATTTTGTGGTATTTCTTAAGTTTCTGCCTATGAATTTCTATGAGCATTAGACTTGGTCTTTTCCCTTCTCTCATGTTGCCACTGGGCTGTGTAACCCATAGTGCAGTCAGATTTCTTGAAATGGGTTTCCTGTTGATTCATGCTTATATGAAAGTCGTTCAGTCATGTCCAACTCTTTGCGACCCCATGGACTATACAGTCCATGGAATTCTCCAGGCCAGAATACTGGAGTGGGTAGCCTTTCCCTTCTCCAGGGGGTCTTTCTGACCCAGGAATCGAACCAGGGTCTCCTGCATTGTAGGCGGATTCTTTACCATCTGAACCACTAGAGAAGCCTTGTTCACATTTGTCCTTAACTCAGCGTTCATGTATCCAAGGCATTGGGTGACATATAACAATAGGTGAATGGTCCTAACTGCTCTCCTGGCAACTGGTCTGAAAAATTCAGGATAATGATCGTGGAGGGAGAGCAATGAGCGATACTGAAGAGAGATCTTAGTTTCCTGTCCAGGAATTGATCATGAGCTCCTTATTGCAAAAGTTAGGCTTAAATTGCAGAAAATAGGAAAAACGACTAGGCCATTCAGGTTTGACCTAAATCAAATCCCTCATTTATCACAGTGGAGGTGATAAATAGATTCAAGGGATTAGATATGCTAGACAGAGTGCCTGAAGAAATATGGATGGAGGTTCATAAAATTGTATAAGAGGCAGTGACCAAACCCATCCCAAAGAAATGAAATGCAAGAAGGCAAAGTGGTTGTCTGAGGAGACCTTACAAATAGCTGAGAATAGAAGAGAAGCTAAGGACATAGGAGAAAAAGGAAGGTGTACCCAACTGAATGCAGAGTTCCAGATCATAGCAAGGAGAGATAAGAAAGCCTTCTTAAGTGAACAATGCAAAGAAGCAGAGGAAAACAATAAATTGGGAAAGACTAGTGATCCCTTCCGGAGAAGGCAATGGCACCCCACTCCAGTACTCTTGCCTGGAAAATCCCATGGATGGAGGAGCCTGGTAGGCTGTAGTCCATGGGGCCACTAAGACTCGGACACGACCGAGTGACTTCCCTTTCACTTTTCACTTTCATGCATTGGAGAAGGAAATGGCAACCCACTCCAGTGTTCTTGCCTGGAGAGTCCCAGGGACGGGGAAGCCTGGTGGGCTTCCGTCTATGGGGTCACACAGAGTCGGACACAACTGAAGTGACTTAGCAGCAGCAGCAGCAGAGATCCCTTCAAGAAAATTGAAGACACCAAGGGAGATACTAAAGGAGATCAGTCCTGGGTGTTCATTGGAAGGACTGATGTTGAAGCTGAAAACTACAGTACTTTGGCCACCTGATGAGAAGAGCTGACTCATTGGAAAAGACCCTGATGCTGGGAAGGATTGAGGGCAGGAGGAGAAGGGGATGACAGAGGATGAGATGGCTGGATAGCATCACTGACTCAATGGACATGAGTTTGCGTGAACTCTGGGAGTTGGTGATGGACAGGGAGGCCTGGTGTGCTGCAGTCCATGGAGTTGCAAAGAGTTGGACACGACTGAGCAACTGAACTGAACTGAAGGGAAATTTTCATGCAAAAATGGGCACAATAAAGGACAGAAACGACAAGGACCTAACAGTAGCAGAAGAGGTTAAGAAGAGGTGGCAAGAGTACATAGAAGAACTATACAAAAAAGGTCTTAACGACCCAGATAACCACAGTGGTGTGGTCACTTACCTGGAGCTGGACATCCTAGAGTGTGAAGTCAAGTGGGCCTTAGAAAATATCACCACAAACAAAGCCAGTGGAGGTGATGGAATTCCAGCTGAGCTATTTCAAATCCTTAAAGATGATGCTATTAAAGTGCTGCACTCAATATTGTCAGCAAATTTGAAAAACTCAGCAGTAGCCCCAGGACTGGAAAGGATAGTTTTCATTCCAATACCAAAGAAAGGCAATGCCAAAGAATGTTCAAACGACTGTACAATTGTTCTCATTTCATATACTAGCAAGTTTATGCTCAAAATTCTTCAAGTTAAATTTCAGCTATATGTGAATCAAGAACTTTCAGATGTATAAGCTGGATTTAGAAAAGGCAGAGGAACCAGAGATCAAATTGCCAACATCCATTGGGTCATAGAGAAAGCAAGGAAATTCCAGTAAAACATCTACTTCTGCTTCTTTGACTATGCTAAAGCCTTCAACTGTGTGGATAACAACAAACTGTGGGAAATGGGAATACCAGACCACCTTATCTGTCTCCTGAGAAACCTGTATGAAGGTCAAAAAGCAAGAGTTAGAACCAGACATGGAACAATGGACTGGTTCAAAATTGGGAAATGAGTATGACAAGGCTGTATATTGTCACCCACTTATTTAACTTCTATGCAGAGTACATCATGTGAAATGCCTGGCTGGATGAAGCAAAAGCTGGAATCAAGATTGCCTGGAGAAATATCAACAGCCTCAGACATGCAGATGATACCATTCTAATGGCAGACAACGAAAAGGAACTAAAGAGCCTCTTGATGAAGGTGAAAGAGGAGAGTGAAAAAGCTGTCTTAAAACTCAACATTCAAAAAACTAAGGCCATGGCATCAGGTCCCATCACTTCATGGCAAACAGAGGAGGAAAACATGGAAACAGTGACAGATTTTCCTTTATTGGCCTCCAAAATCACTGCAGATGGTGACTGCAACCATGAAATTAAAGGATGCTTACTCCTTGGAAGACAAGCTATGACAGACTTCAGTTCAGTTCAGTTCAGTTGCTCAGTCACGTCTGACTCTTTGCAGCCCCATGAACTACAGCATGCCAGGCTTTCCTGTCCATCACCAACTCCTGGAGCTTGCTCAAATTCATGTCCATCGAGTCAGCAATGCCATCCAACTGTCTCATCCTCTGTTGTCCCCTTCTCCTCCTGCCTTCAATCTTTCCCAGCATCAGGGTCTTTCCCAATGAGTCAGTTCCTAGATAATGACAAACTTAGATAATGTATTAAAAAGCAGAGATACCATTTTGCTGACAAAGGTCCATACAGTCAAAGCTATGGTGTTTCCAGTAGTCATGTATGGATGTAAGAGTTGGACCATAAAGAAGGTTGAGCATGGAAGAACTGATGTTTTCAAACTGTGGTGCTGGAGAAGATTCTTGAGTGTCCCTTGGACAGCAAGGAGATCAAACTAGTCAGTCCTAAAGGAAATCAACCCTGAATATTCACTGGAAGAACTGATGCTGAAGCTGAAGCTCCAATGCTCTGTATGGGAGAGTACACAGAGAAACAGTTTATTTAAGACAGAAGCAAGGCAGAAATGCACACCCATGGAGGAATGTGGGGTGTCCTGATGGAGGAGGAATAGGATAAGTCAGAACAAGGCAGAAATACACACCTGAGGAGGAATATGGGCCTCCTTAGTGAGGAAGGGTGCAGTAGGAAGGAGATTTAAATCACTAATATAGGACAGTTCTTCTAGGTCTTTATTTATATTTGGCCAATTATTTTGTTTCTTTCTTCACAACTGCCTGGGCCTTGAACCCTTCCTAAGGTGTGTTCACAACTTTCCTAAGGTGGATCCTACTGCAGAGTCCTGTGTGTGGATGTCCACACTTATTATGGGGTAGGGCCTATTTCTTTTCTGACCCCCAAGAAGCCTTCCTGTGCGTGTGCAGACAGGGAAGTCTTCCTTGACCTCAGGGGTGGGCACCTTATCTCTTTATTTTAGCAAAGCTCAGCTTCTGCCACTAGCTTTGCCCTTGGGGTGTCTGGGTGATAACAAAGCTTGAATTTTACTCCATCTGACAAACTCCAGCTGTCCAGCCCAGGGGCCCATCTAGCTCTTACCTCAGGAACATTACTCTTGAGTTTGGTCCTTATGATTCAAGTTAGTTCCATTTCACAAGTCGTTTTGAGTGTCCATATCACTGTAGCAGGTGCTGTGCAGACTAGAAGGATGAAGATGATGTGGTTCTATCCCTCAAGAACTTTACAATCAGGTAGAAAGGTAAGAAGGATCTGGAAAAAGTCTGGCAGTGTGACTCGATGTGCTCTCATGCAGAGAATGGAACCCTGCAGGAAGTGTGGGTGGGAATAGGGAACAAAAGTTGAGCTGAAAGGATAAGAAGGGTTTCATGACGGAGAGAAGGTAGGAGGTGAGGACACTGGGTTGAAAGGAACAGGAATAAAAAAGAAAGGCTTAGAAGAGAGAAACAACTCTGTGTGTGTGTTCACTGTGTGTGTGGGGTTGGCGGGGGGCGGAGAAGTACAGGGTACTTGAAGTACAGACTTTGTGTGCTACATGCTGCTTCAGATACAAAGACAAATCAGGCTCCAGGGCACCCCAGTCCAAAAGATCTAGTATGGAAGATAGATGTAAATAACTTTAATATGAAACAGATTGCGAGAGATGCTATGGGAGAGTCAGAGGACTCTCTGAGTGCATCTCAGAGAGAGATTTAGGAAGGAAGAATTGTATAGGACTTAGCATGATTAGATTCAGGGAATTAGATGGTTAGAGACGTCAAGATGACTTTGGCATTTCAAAGACAGTACCTTTGAATGATGGCGTAAAAGATACACATTTTGTTCCTTGTTCAGGTAAAATTTATAATTTTATAAACTTCATAATTCTTTCCGTCTTACTTTAGGCAACATACTTTAGCTTTCTTCACATTTTGGAGGATTAATTTATCTAATGTCCTCATGTGTGCTGTGCTGTGCTAAGTCACTTCAGTCATGTCCAACTCTTTGTGACCCCATGGAGTCGGTTGCTATGCCCTCTTCCAGGGGATCTTGCCATCCTAGGGATTGAACCCTTACTCTTATGTCTTCTGCATTGGCAGTTGGGTTCTTTACCACAAGTGCCATCTGAGAAGCCCTCTAGTGTCCTCAAAAATGAGTATAAAAACTAAAGGCTACCCCAAAGGTATTCCCTGATAAAGGGTTTCTCTGATAGCTCAGTTGGTAAAGAATCCACTTGCAATGCAGGAGACCTTGGTTTGATTCCTGGGTTGGGAAGATCCACTGGAGAAGGGATAGGCTACCCACTCCAGTATTCCTGGGCTTCCCTGTGGCTCAGCTGGTAAAGAATCCACCTGCAATGCAGGAGACATGGGTTCAATGCCTGGGTTGGAAAGATCCCCTGGAGAAGGGAAAGGCTACCCATTCTAGTATTCTGGCCTAGAGAATTCCATGGACTGTGTAGTCCACTGGGTTGCAAAAAGTTAGACATGACTGAGTGACTTTCACTTGACTTGACTTGAGAAGAAGGCAAAAGAAAAGAGGTATTCCACCTTTGGGTGTTCTTGTATAAAATAATATTTTGTTTAGATTTGAGGAAAGGGAATTTTTACAACCTTGTTAAATTTGCCAGGGGAAGAAGACTTGGTCATAGAATCATACAACTGTAGAATTTTAAAGCACCATGATCTAGTTCTCCTTCATAATAACTTAAAAAAATTTTTTTTAGATGACTGAAAGTCAGTTAAAATCATAACATGTGTGTTGCTGGAGGTGATCAATGTACACAGTGATGCTCGCCAGCTTGCTGATGTGACCTCACTGTGGGCAAGGACCAGAAGCGAAGGTCACACATCTTACTTAACACAGGGCTCTAACTCTGGAAGGGTAACTTGTAGCACAAGGGAAACAGTCTACTTGACGTTCTAGAGAAGCAAAGCAGACATCCAGGGGACTTCGAACCCAACTTTCAAATGAAGTGCTTTCATTTCTCCTAAGGTTCCCTGATTGGCTGTTCCGTCTCAGCAACAGGCAGACTAGGAATAACATCCCTTTCTTCCTCCATGAACTTTGTTACTGTTATTTAGTTGCTAAGTCATGTCTTACCCCATGTGACCCCATGGACTGCAGCCTGCCAAACTCCTCTGTCCATGGGATTTCCCAGGCAAGAATACTAGAGTGGGTTGCTATTTCCTTCTCCAGGGGACCTTCCTGACCCAGCAATAGAACTTGCATCTCTTGCATTGGCAGGTAGATTCTTTACCACTGAGCCATCAGGGAAGCCCTCCATAACATTAACCTCTTATAAATTCTCAGTGTACGATATAGAATACGCATTGACTGGCAACTTGCTTTTCTGATCAACTGTAATACACTTTTGCATTCATTTGATGGTTAGTTGAAGTCCTTATAAAAACTATCTGAAAGTGTGTAAGATGAGTTTGCACAGTGCTAAGGGGTCTGGCAGATCACCTTGGACTGGCTTCAAGTTCAAATTCCATGATGACTTGCACATTGTATAACCTTGGGAAAAATTCTTTACCTCTGTACACTTCAATTTTCTCATGTGTAAAATGAGTGAAATAATAGTCCATGTATCATAAGATTTGGGGGAGCATTAACTGAGTCAATGTAGATAAAGGGCTTAGTGTTTGCCTCGCTCATAGTGAGAACTCAATGTATTTCAGCTAATTAAAACAAACAAAACAAGTTTGTTGTAAAACTTGTATTATATAAGTTCATCATTACTGAAAATATAAATTACAGTAAGATATATAATGAGTCAAGAGTTAATAGTGTTTATTGCAAAGTAGCAAACATATTTTTCAAACTGGGTTTCCAAACTCACAGTCCCTCTCAATAGGGCAGATAACCAGTAAAAAGTGGCCATGTTTGGAAGACCTTTTATGAAGATCTTTTATGTTTGAAATCAGTCATGGGAAGACTCCTGTGAAAAATCTCTTCCAGAATTAGTCAGGAAATGCCTTTCTCCTGCTGAGGTTTTCAAATGAAAAGGAAAGCCACATCACTCACAATCCTGCCTATTTTGACTGTCAGTAGCCTCATAGCTAACTTCTGTGCTTAGCTGCAGAAATTTGCTTTAACATAGACTGACTTATTTTTCTGTCTCTTTTTACTCATTTTAATGATTTTCAGGCTTACCAGGCCATGGTGTAGTAGTAAAGAATTTGCCTACCAATACAGGAGATGCAAGAGACGCAGGCTCACTCCCTGGGTCAGGAAGATCTCCTGGAGGAGGAAATGACAACCCACTCCAGTGTTCTTGCCTGAATAATCCCATGGACAGAGGAACCTGATGGGCTAGTCTATGGTGTTGAAAAGAGTTGGAAATAACTGAGCATGCATGCCACACCAATGATTTTTCAGTTTTTTGATCTTTGTGCCTTATATTTTAAACTCTCTCAAAACCCTTTTATAAGATGGAGGAGAGAAAGGTAAATAAATACCATAAAACATTATCACGCAGGTGGGTTTTCTTATAAACAAGTCCTCTGCCCAGTTCTACACACCTGGTTTGAAACATTTTTTTTTTATTTGACCAAAAATCATCAAAATGGCAAAGTTGCTTTCCATATAAACATTTATTTTATATTTTCAAAGATTGGGGTGTGAAAATCCCACCCTCACATGTTATTTAAATGCGAAGGGAAAAATGTCTTATAAGGGTTAAGGCTGTGATGTCGACTGACCTTGTGGGGACATAACTTGCTAATGAGGCCAAACAGTTAATAATAATCATACAAAAAACCAATGACCATGCAAACACAGCAGGTAATATTTATAGAATATTTTACAAGGTATCCTCACATACCTAGTTCATTTTTCACATCAACCTTCCAAATGAAGAAGCATTATTTTCAGCTCCACTTAGTATGAGAAAACAAAGTCTCAGATATGATTGGACTCATGCCCCAGGTCTCATAGCAAGGAATTACCTAGCCAGGATTTAAAATAGATCTTAAAAATCCCAGGTCCTATCCACTATTCCAGGATGCTTCCCCAAGGCCTAACTTTGTGAGTGCAATAAACAAGATTCTCCTTTAACCTCTGATCTTGCATCCAAAGGATTGCTTGATGGAGAAGAGCAGGAGAAAGGTAAACGTTTCTAATTAAGAACTGTCTTTCAGGTATGTTTCACCTGTAGGTTTTTCTTTTTCTTGCCTAAAAGTAGGATGATCCTGAATGACAGTCTCCTCATAGTTGGGGAAGGGGTTTGGCAGAACAAATTCTGCAATAGCAATTAGCTGAGCCCACGGTGTTGGAAGAGAGTCACGTTTGCTCTCTTCCATGACTTGAAAGTGCCATGGCTACACTTTCATGGTCTTTGCAGTGAGACCCTATCTAGAGCCCTAATTCCCCAATGGTGAATTCAGTATAAGGCAAGTAGTGAATTTCTATGAATTGTAAGTATCTGACCTGAGAATCTTGGTTTTGGGGTGAAAAAGATATGACCAGTTTGAGTGAGACTGGGTGTAAGATGAAGACTTAATCAACAAATGAAGGTGGGGCTTCCTGGAGATCAAGACAACCTCTAGACAGAGTACCATCAAACAACTTTAAAAAAAAAATATTTTTATTTATTTACTTATTTGGCCACTTGGTCTTCATTGCAGCATATGAGCTCTTTAGTTGCGACATGCAAACTCTTTAATTGTAGCATGTGGGATCTAGTTCCCTGACCAGGGGTTGAATCGAGGTCCCCTGCACTGGGAGTGCAGAGTCTTAGCTACTGGACCGTCAGGGAAGAGCCTCACTGAACTTTTGAGGAGGGATGGGTATCTAGGCCTGACTCCGACTCTGATTCTACCCACGGTGAGTTGTATTTTATGTGTGCGTGAACTGTTTAGTGGTGGTATGAGGTGCATTCCACTGCGTGAGTCCAGTTCTTCCCCATCCTCTTTTTTTTTTCCCTTAAATCATTTTAAAGCACTGAGTTACAAGAACCCTTCAGGTATTGCTATGGAAAAGCCACCAGCATGGGTGGCTTGGCTTCACCACCCTGGTTCCTGGGCAGACTTGGATCAACAGAGCTCCTGGAAGATGTGTATCTGCTTCTACTCAGATGCACTGATCCTTACCAACACAAAGGCTATATTTTCTTGGAGACTTCCAGATTGTTCAATGTATTTTCTTTTGGAGATGTGTTTTCTTTTGTGGCCATTTCAGACACAGATAAACTATCAGTGTCTCTGCTTTCCCTTCGGGAAACAACCCCTTAATTTGCAGAGCTTGAACGTCTAAGTCAGTCTCATTTTCCAAGCAACAGTTTCGATGGGCAAGGTAAGTTTGAAGAACGTTATCTTTTCCAGAACACTTCACATTTTGCTTTGTTTGCTCCAGGTACGCCCCTCACCAAACCACATTTTTTAACCGTTGGCTTCGTGAGAGAACAAAAGTCCCTCCTATCAGGAGTAAGGAAGCCACCTGAACCATTCTTTTTATATTTCCAGAGATAGTTTATGGGGCCACTGAAAGATGTTGATGCTATCTTTTTAATATTCTGAGAAATAATCCTATTAAACAAAAAACAAGGGAAACTCTTATGCCCACAAGGCCGAATTACCCAAAGCCTCCTGGCAGGGGTCAAGTTACCTGACAAAACCCTAGCTGTGCGGGGCTTCTATCTCTCCATCTCGGGCTTGGTGAATGAACAATAATTTGTGGATTCTGCTCATCTCTCTTTGCGAACTTTGTTCTGTGGAATTAGATACAACTTTGACAAATTAGAAAAGGCTCCCTCGTGCCCGCTGTCCCCGGAGCAACACAGGCCGCTGATTGTGCGCTGGTCCTCTGAAGTCTGGCTGTGTCAGGCCGTCAGCGGCAGCCTGGCCACCAGAGCTCGCTTTTTAATAAGCGTATCTGTCAGCACCAGGTCCTTCGGATCTTCCGACCTCTCCTTAATCCTCAGGACGCACTGACTTTCTTCTCTGTTTCGCGGATGGCAAAAGGCCCTGTGCCGGGGAAGAAATCTCTTCTTTGTTTACAGCGTAGAGGCAACAAAATTAACCTTTGAGATTAACTGTAAATGAGTGAGGATCATGTTTTGTCTTTCCTCAGGACCAGGGGTCGGGATTAGCATATGCAGGAGGGAGGGAGTGTGTGAACACGTGTATATGCGTGTGCACACCCCACCCCAACTCCCATCATGCCCCCAAATATCTTTCTACTCTTGTTCTCCTTTCATTCTTTCCTTAATTCAAATACAGTTGATTTACTATATTTGTAAAATTAATATATGGTGTGTTAGTTTCATGTGTACAGCAGAGTGAATCAGTTATATGTACACATGTATATTTATATGGATATATATGTTCTTTTTCTGATTCTTTTCCATTATGGATTTTTTCAAAATATTGAGTACAGTTCTCTGTGTTATACAGTAGGTCCCTGTTGGTTATCTATTTTTTAAAATTTTATTTTATTGAAGTATAGTTGATTTATAATGTTGCATTAATTGCTGCTGTACAGCAAAGTGATTCAGTTATAGACATATAAACATACACACTTTAAAAATATTTTCCATTATAGTTTACCACAGGATGTTGAATATAGTTCCCTGTGCTATACAGGAGGACCTTGCTGTTTAGATTATCTATTTTATATATAGTAATGGGTATGCTAATCACATACCCCTAATTTATCTCTCCTGCACCCCCTTTCCCCTTTGGTAACCATAAGTTTGTCTTCTATGTCTGAATCTATTTTTGTTTTGTAAGTAATATCATTCCCTTCTTTATTCAGATGTGGGTTTATTCTGCAATGAATAGAGCTAATAAATAATATTCCATTTTTTTTTTCTAATCTTCAATTGCATTTCAACTCTTAGGATCCGTGCATGTGCTCAGTGGTGTCTGATTCTTTGCAACCCTGCCTGACACCTTTTGTAGCCTGCCAAGCTCCTCTGTCCATGGGATTTCCTAGGCAAGAATACTGGAATGGATTGCCTTTTCCTATTCCAGGGGATCTTCCCAACCCAGGGATTGAGCCTGCATTTCCTGCACTGGCAGGTAGATTCTTTATCATTGTCACCACCTGGCAAGCCCTCTTAGGAGAGGAATACAGAACACCAACATATTATAAATGATGCTTGATAGGTTAAGGATAAAAGGGTCATTAGGTGGGGTTCTTTGGCCCATTGGAAGTAGACAGTGTCTTGGTAGAGAGCAAGGACCATGAATGACACCACAAAGAGTTCAGGGTGTCTTTTCATTGGTTACATGGCGGCGTATTCACGTTTAACAGTCTCGAATAGCAGAGTCGTGATTCTCCAACACACAGGGAATACCTTGCTGCTAAATAATTCTTTCCTGTTTTTTTAAACACAAATTTTCAAATAAGACAAATGATTGAGAGATTGTCTTCATACTCATTTCTAACTGATTGCGTTCAAATTGCAGTTTGACTCAATTACACTTGAGTAAAATTTTTTTTAACAGTAAAGTTAAAACAAATAAGACCACAAACAACAGCTATGAGATGACATTTGTATTGAGGAGAGAATGGAAACCTTAATATAAATGTTATTATTGGTCTCTGGAAACATTTTCTTTTCCCTCCCATTCTCACACTTTATTTTATTAAATTTTTTTGACAATATTCTGCTGCTTTTTTCCTATAGTTGCTTAAAAAAGTATTGGAATATAGCTGCTTTACAATGTTGTGTTAGGTTCAGCTGTACAGCAAAGTGAATCAGATATATGTATACCTAATCCCCTGTTTCTTTGGATTTCCTTCCTGTTTAGATCACCACAGAGCACTGAGTAGAGTTTCCTGCGCTCTACAGTAGGCAATCATTAGTTATCTAGTTAATACACAGAATCAGTAGTGTATAAGGTGTGGCAAGATGAAGTTGCGACGGGCGCATTTCTGACCTATGGGGAGCCCAGGAATGGACTCCACACATCCTTTACGTGTTTCTGAGAGTGTCAGGTTTTCCCATTCTGAGGCGGGCCCTCCATTTTTGATGGGGTCTTCACTTTGGAAAACCAGCTCAGTAGTGACAGGGAGTCACCATCCCAATGGTGACCAAATCCAGATGTCCTACTTAAGGCTCCGGTCTCTGTTTCATGAAGTAGCTGAAATGTGTCTGGGACCTGGGATGGTGAATCATTCTGGCCACAGACAGCTCTTAAAGCCAATGGTTCTATTAGAAGCATATTTGGATTCCAGCCTTTTCATATTTGGTTGACTTCTGTGGAATTTGACTGCTTTTGTAATTTTGTTGCCTTTTGTCAAACAGAATTAATTTCTTCTAGTTTCAGTTCTGCCCTGTCTCTTTCTCCCTCTCCTTTTTATTAAGTACAACAAAATAAAGTGACACGTCAGTACAGACATATTTTCTTTTTCGCTGAATTGTGGCAATGACCATAACAATGAAGCAGAAGAGAAAAGGGACTTGATTGCAGGTGCAAGACTGGGGTTATGCAAAATGGAGAAATAACCAGGTCAGTGCCCAGGAGCCCATCACACAATGATCAGCGTTTCAGGGGAATGAAAAGAACATGTGTGTTGGGATTCCCAGTTTCCTTGTTATCATCGTCTCAGGCTGGTGTTTAACGTGTGCTGCGTTGGTTTTGGCTGAGGAAAGTGCTTGGAGGAAGCAGTTTTTTAAGTTCACTTGGTATCTCTAAGAGGTAATAAAGATCTTTATTTACAAATAATGCACTTTCTGGGAAGTGCCTTTGTGTGGCATTGCACACCCTAGCAAAACGATGGGTTCTTTGTTTCGACTCGGTGGGAAGGGCAAAGGTTGGCATATAGGCTGCTTGTTTGCAGCCATTTTACTCTCTGGGCATGTAACACTGTTCATCTTTTAACCTGTCTGCAACTCAGGATTCTCATTTCTGGAATGGAGTTAATAATGCCATAAAAATCACTGAGGAACCAGGAAATTAAAGGGCTGCGTTTTACATCCCAGCTGCCTGACTATCTTTTGAAATGCTGTCAAGTGTCACCTCCTTGGGGAAGCCTTCCTGGATCACTGGGGTGCTGGATGGACCCCTGCCCTCCTTGGTAACAACACTTGTCTCACTACACGTAGCCCTGGGTTTATTTGGTTATTCCATCACTCTCCTGTAAGCTCTTTCAGGGTAGAAACAAGCATCCTCATTTTGTATCAAATGAAACTTACAGCCGAACC
The DNA here is from genome assembly GCF_000754665.1 of Bison bison bison. NCBI lineage: Eukaryota > Metazoa > Chordata > Mammalia > Artiodactyla > Bovidae > Bison > Bison bison. The sequence goes on from NW_011494787.1 coordinate 3,910,270, forward strand.
TGGTGCCTGGTTCCCAGGAGGCAGTGGGTAAAGATAGTTAAATGATGGGCAAATGGAACTTTATCATTAAAAGAGTTGCTCAAAATATACTGTGTATAAAATAGATAACTAATGAGAACCTGCTGTACAGCACAGAGAACTCTACTTAACACTCTGTGTGACCTGATTGGGAAGGAAGTCTAAAAGGGAGGGAATGTATGTAAATGGACGGTGGATTCATTTTGCTGTACAGGAGAAACTAATACAACATTATAAAGCAACTATACGCCAATAAAACTAATTTAAAGAAAGCACTAGATGCTAATGTCTATCACCTCCTCATGGCAATGTATGATGAAGCAAACTTTAAAATTTAAAAATAAATTTAAACACATTCTTAAAATAGAGTTCCTTAAAAGTCCATGAAGTCTAAGGAAGCAAACAAACAACAAAAGACCTTTATTGGGAAAAAAAATTTGCAGTGCCATTTCTCTCCCCCACTTTCTCCTATGAAAGAAAGGAGAAGGCATCAAGACTAATGATTGAATACTGGGGAGAAGAAGGTTTTGAGAAAGTGCTGGGTTATATAATCACACCAATAGTGCCTAGGATTTTTGTGTGATCTGCACAACAATACATCTTTTTACCTGTGTAAAGTGAAGTAAAAATATTTGAGGCAGGTCTTTTGGGTGTGTTTGCCTGGTAGGAGAAAGAAAAATAGAAGATATATTTTGGGTTTTCCAGAAGTGAGGACAAATCTGTAAAACTAAATTGATTTCTCTCAACACACACCACCGCTTTGATAACGCTGGTCTGAGGAAGAGATGGCATGGTTTTTCTCTCTCATCTGTTCCTGTCAGCCTTCCCCTCACATCCGGTATTTTGTAATAAAATTTCCAACAGATACGGGTTGTTCAACAGTCACTAGCAATGCATTGATTAATTATGTGTACCAGACTTTCAGTATATAATTAAGCTAAACAAAACTGCATTAAAGTAATATGAATAATTTGACTTCAAGCCACCAAAACAAGGAAACGGAGTGAAAGCAGAATCTCTGACCTCACTCTCTTTAGCATATTGGAGGAGACAAAAATATAATCAGAGTTATAAATCATACAGCTGCCATAATACAGTGATACAAAAAGGAAGTTGTTCTGACCTTTGATTTGGAGGCGTTTCAAAGGTAGAAATGAAAGTGAACACTGTTCTGCTAAAAATAAAATTCTTCAGCTAGGAAATACAACAACAAAACCCTTTCCTTACTTACGTGGGTAATGTTTGTTTTTGTTGTTTTTAGCTATTCTTAGATTGTCTTCAGTATGACTGAAGTGTGGAGCATTGATATTGTCTCAGACCTATGTTATGTTGACATGCTTTTACTGTCCCCAAAACCAAAATTTAGAGAATGAACTATATTTCACATCCACAAAAATAGGATGAGCTCTTAATACCCCTGCAGATTTTAAAAGTGGTATTTATTCACTGTGCATTCATTTGAAAAATGTAGAAAAATCTGTCAAAAAGAAAAAGTCCATTCATAATTCTACTCTTGAGAATCTTGAGGTAACCACAATCAATACCAGTTTCTTTCCAGTCTGAGTCTGTGTGAATGTATGTGGAACTGATCATCATGTTGTGTATATATTGTGGTAACTGCCTCTTTCACTTGTGCCTCACATGCATTTTTCCATTTCCTTAAGTGTTTCTCCCAAATAAGAGTTTAATTGTTTAATATTGATAGAATCCTGTCAAAAGGATAAATCATACTTTATTTAACAAGGTCAATGTTTTTTAGCATTCAGTTGTTCCCAGTTTCTAATCATTATTTTAGAAGTCCAATGCACTATCCATTGTGCAATAGAGCCAGGTTTTAAAAATTATTTGAAACAAGCAAAACACTCAGGAAGTATTGCCAATATTTTATAATAATTATGAATTTAGTATAACATTTAAAAATTGTGCATCATTATATTATATACCTGTAAGTTATATAATATTGTATATCAATTATATTTCAATAAAAATAATGTGGAAGAGCAAAACAGTTGAATAAACAGAGCTCACAATTCTGTATGCATGATTCTGATTTTTGCTTCTTGTAAAATTCCAAGAGAAATTCTTTTCGTAAAAGGTATGAGCAGTTTTAAACCTCTTGCTACATCATGTCAAAGTTTCATCCGGAAGGGCCAAAAAGACTGAGTCTTTGCACCTCCAGCAGTAGGGGATGAACCACATGACCAGCCTTGAAAGAGGATGTTCTTAGAGGAGTATTTCCATAGAAGCTTGGAGTGTGGGGTAAGGAGGGAATGTGCAATCATAAAATTGAAGAGTCTAATTTTTTTCCCTTGTTTTCCTCCATGCACAAACAGTAACAGCAGAGGGAGAGAAGGGAAGAGTTGTGAAAAATGTCAAAAGTCATCTGGATGTATCGTTCTTATGAAAACTTGTCTGTGAGGTATGAAAACCTATTTAGAGTGAGTAGTCAATTCATCCCTCATTGGCATACCAGGAAGAATTTAAAGTGCAGAGATATGACAAACCAGCTTAAAAATGAAAAACAAAACAAAACAGAACAAAAAAACCCAAGCAGAGAGGCCTATGTATCCAGACTTACCCAGTAAATGGGTATCTTCACTGGTAATAGATTTTATTCAAGATGCCACCCTTCCCCCTTTTCTGAGAATTCTCCTCCCACCTGGTCCATGAACTTTGGCACCTAGCAAGTATGGTTGTACTCTTGACATGCTAATTAATTAGACTGGCTGGCTCAAGCTAGGTTGGCTAGAGATTTTTTTCTGAAGATAGTAAGTTGGTCCTTGACATAGGCTGGTATTCTTTTGGTGTCAAGGAATAGAAAACTTAATATACTGTCTTAAACATAAAGGTATTTTGTTGACTCATGTACCCAAACTGCTCACAAAGAAACTTGGGCTGCTGGAGTGATTTGATGGAGGACTCAAAAATGATGTCAGCCAAGTCTTGGCTTCCTTTCCTTTGAGTTGGCTCAGACTTCTAGGTTACTCCCCTTGTGGTAGCAGGTGACAGCAGCTCCAAACTCACATCTCACTCAGATAGACCTGGAGGAGAAGAGCGCGACCATGTCCTAGCTGTCTAGACAAGTCTTTCCTAGACTCAGTCTAATTGTAGCTATTTAGGCCTATGTCTTTCCGTGAACCAATCACTGGCCAGGGACATGGAATCCACTGGTTGACTGAAGCCAACTGAGTTTCCCGCACAGAGTTGGACACGACTGAAGCGACTTAGCAGCAGCAGTTAGAATAAAGGTAAGGTCCATCTCTCAAGCACTGCAGGCTGGGAAACTGGAATAGTGTTCAGAGGGGTAACTACATCCCACAGAGGAAATCAAGAAATATGCACTAAAATCTCCCTTGTGGTTGGGACTCTATCTTGTAAAGCTCATCCTCATGGAGGGTGAATTCTACCAAATGGGTGAGCAGCAGTAGAATGACCAAAAGAAATAGGTGGGGCAGAGAAGCAGAAACAGGAGTGAGGAGGGAATACTGATGAATTTGTATTTATTGCTTCTAGTCCTTTCAAGGTCTAGTTCTATCCTATCCTCTGTTTCTTGAGAACTCCCCACGTCCTCATAATAACTTCCCCCTTTCTGATAAGTCATTCTGTATAGTTTCCTGCAGCCACATATGCACTAATAATGGCTTCTAGAAGATTCCCAAGTCCTGCCCACCTGTACTGTCTCCTTTGGTTCAGACGTGAGTCTTTGGTTTGACAGTTCTGTTCCCTCCTTTAAAAGTGATCTTATAAGGCGTCTTGGATTAATTGTGACAAGCAAGAACAGGGAGCAGTAAGAGCTGACCATGAACCTGAGACAGAATGGCAATAGTTTATTGTGCCCATTTGATATGTGTACAAGGATGACATTTGACTCCATTTACTTAGCAGATGTTTATCAGTTTCCTCCACGGGAATGTTGCAAAAATCTTCAAAGGAACCTTTTTTCCTCCTCCCCGCTGCACCTTGGATGCGATGTTCTGTGAAATATGTTAACTTTTTTTTTCTTTACCAAACCCATAAAAATGTCCTGGTTGACATGCAATGTTGTGACAAGCCCTAGTAGATTGTGTCAATCATTTTGCTTTATGTTACATTAAGTGACATATTGTAATGTGATTGATACAACATGGGATGACACATCATAATGCAAAATATCATCTGGAAAATGTAGAAAAACAACCAAAGACTCCAAGCCACTTTTACTTTCTAATTCTTTGAATATGTTAGTGGAAAAGATCTCTTTCATTAGGATAGTTACTTGGGAAAGCGTTCAGGTCTTTCTTGTCCGGGTTTGTTCTTCTTTCCTTTGTAATTAACAGGGCACATGGAAAACAATTGCATCTCTGGGGACTGATAAGATCTGGGTTTGAACTGAATGTCTCTAGGCCTTTGTGGAGTTCTTTAGTGACAATATCTTTTCTGCACATTAAAATTGCCTTCTCTTAGTTCTGATAAAAAAGAACTTTTATATCAAAAGAATTCCATCCACCCACCCCAGGTAATATTCTCCTCTTTAAAATCTCTGATATTTCTTTCCATTGTTTTACAGGGACTGGGGGAAAAAACATCTTTTAAGATTTCACTGTAAGGTCCGTGAGGGTCTCAGAGGAGAATATCTTTAAAAATGTTTACTGTATCTTCAGAGTCATACACAGTGCCTGACACATGGTAACACTTACTGTGTGTTTGTTAATGCCTTGTTGAAGAATCTTCATCTTTAATTATACTTTATTTGCATTTATTGAGTGACATTTAATAAAATAAAACATGAAGTATTAGTTTCTTAGGGCTGCTACAGCAGATTATTACAAATGTGGTGGCTTTATTCTCTCAGATTTCTGGGGGACTGAAGTCTGAAATCAAAGTGTCAGCAAGACCAGGCTCCCTCTGAAGGCATTAGGGGCAGATACTTACTTGCTTCTTCCAGATTTGGTGGCTCAAGGGCTTCTTAACTTGTGGCCTCATACTTCTAAGCTCTGTTTCTGTCTTCATATGGCCTTCTCCTCTCTCTGTGTGTCTTTCATTAAATCTCATCAGGACCCTTGTCATTAGATTTTTGAGTTCACTTGGAAAACAATCTCAAGATGGATGATTTCATCTCAAGATCTTTAACTTACGTCTGCAACTACCCCCTTTTCCAAATAAGGTTATATTAAAGATTCTTGGTGGATTTACTTTTTGGAGGCCACCATTCAACCCAATATACCCCTATTAACAAAAATAATAAGATAGGTTAGTTGGGGGAAGTTAACATTTTTGGTTGATGGTTTCATAAAATCTCTTTGTTTTGATCTACCTTTAAACCTGTTTCTGTTTACTTTTATATCTAGTAATGATGGTATTATGAAGTTAATTATATGTTTCTTTAATAATAGACATCTCTATAATATCACAGGCAGCTTTCCCCATCTGAATATGAATTTGCACTAGTAACTAAAGATAGAATGGAAAAAGCTGAGACGAATTTATTGACCATGACACAGACTCTTAAAGTCCTTTAAAACATGCCAACTGACCTCATATCCTCCATGAACGTACATGATATACATGAGATTTGTCCTGTATTTATACACAGTATGTGGAGGAATTCTGGATAGTTGAGGATTTTTATGTAGTTTTTTTAAATGCGAATTTCAACCTGTTACCTACCTTTATCACCATATCCACCCACAGATGTAGGAGTTCAGAGCAAAGAGAAAAAAGAAAACTTGGAGTGATCAGGGAAGGTCTTATGGGAGAAGGGACATGAAAGGGGATAGGCTGTTCAAGGAAGAAGATATTGCCTCATGGTCGGCCTTATGGCCACCAAATGCTCATTCAAAAGAACATCTATCCTCCAACTAATGTGGGGCCAGATCCTGATGCTGAAAGCTTGGTCTCTGTGTACCAGTACCAGGCTGAATCCTGGAGATAGAGCTTTGGGTAAAGTAGAAAAAAATAGCTTAATTGCTTTGCCAGGCGAAGGAGGACACAGCAGGCTCCTGCCCACAAAAACTCTGTGTCCCAACCCAGGGGAGTTTGGTGAGGAGTTTTATGGCAACGGTTCAAGGGTGGGATTGCTGATAATATTAGGAGGTGTAACAGGTAATCTTAGAGCTTCTCTCGTTCCTTTACTCTGGCCTCAAATGGTCTTCTCTGGTATGAAGAATGCCATTGTTTGGTTTTATTCTACAAAGGGTTTAAAGATATTGTTTTGTGGAATCAGGACCATGCCCCAAGGCTGCAGTATAGTCTCCTGGCAGTTCCTCCCTCGTCTCTGCATCCCCTCCATTCCCTGGATTATGGACTGTCCTAATCTGCTCTTTGGAACTCAGAGGAGTTCATGGAGGCTGGAGGCGGACAGAAAGGCTTCCATGCCCCAGAGCCCCATAGGATCCTGCTTGGTTTTAGTCCTCTTACTTATGCCGCACAATACATCTCTGGTCCTTCTTTTTAAGGCAGCAAGACCCTAGACTTATATTAACTTTTCCTCTCTTTGTTCAATATCTTGTGGCTGCATAGAGTAATTTAATAAATCAAAATCGTCTTTTTCAATTTTCATTGTGGCTACATTGGTGTTCTTTTGAATGGAACTCAATTATTGGGATGGCATATATTACTTGAATCATTTTACAGCTCAATCAATATGCATATCTTCATAATAAATATTGATGTCCCTTGGAAGCCTCCACCAGTGTCCCACACATTCAGTGCAGCTGTCAGGATCCAGGCAGCTCTGGGTAATTAATATTTTCATTTTCTTCTTCCATCTTGAACTTATGTCTGAATGTGGTGCTTCAAGTAGGGAAGAGGAATTCTGAAACAAAATCATTCCTAAATCTGTTACACTAACAACACTTCACATAGAACTCTGAGAACTTAAATGTTCTATGGAACTTCAGTTCTGCAAAACAAAGACTCAACTCATGGGAGAAAATGAATAGTCTGAATGCTTTCATCTTTGAAAATGACCAGCCAAGAAGAAATAGAATGGTTTCCTAGTAGGTTTAAAAAGGGGAAAAATCTTAACTAAATCCTCAAACAAATATCAAAGGCTTGTAGCTAGGAAAACAAAGAGGCTACCTGGGGACTGTGTCTTAAAGGTGTGATGATATCTGAATATCTGAAATCCCAAGGTCATGACCACTATGTTTATCAAACAATATTCTTATCTGATCTTATATTTGAGTATATTCTTATAGTCAGATATAATTGATGCTTTATTTTGGAGTTCAATACACAGTGAATTATTGTCAAGCAAATGATAACATATTTGAACTGCTAAAATATTTTGGTTTCCAGTAAGAATTCAACCCTAATCTATAGTGTCCACAGTGAAGGCCCAGGGTATCACCTACATCCTCATAAAATAGCTAGATTGCCGCCCTCACACCAATGCATGTATTTCCTCCCAAAGGGGTCCTGATGCAATCTCCCGAATTCTTAATCATAATGTGCTCTGGTAGCTCAGATGGTAAAGATCTTCCTGCAATTTAGGAGACCAGGGTTCAATCCCTGGGTCAGAAGATCCCCTGGAGAAGGGAATGGCAATTCACTCCAGTATTCTTGCCTGGAGAATTCCATGGACAGAGGAGCATTGTGGGCTATAGTCTATGGGGTCACAAAGAGTCAGACACAACTGAGTGAGTAACACATGCGCATACTTGACCCATTTTTTTAAAAAACGGAAGTACAATTGTTTTACAGTGTAGTGTCAGCTTCAGGTGTACAGCAAAGTGACTCAGTTATACATGTATATGTATATGTGTGTGTATATATATAGGTATAGACAGAATATAAGTATAGAGAATATAGATATAGAGAATATGTGTGTGTGTGTATATATATATATGTATGTATGTATGTATTTGTTGTTGTTTAGCTCCTAAGTTGTGTCCAACTGTTTGTGACCCCATGGACTGTAGCCCGCCTAGCTCCTCTGTCCATGGGATTTCCCAGGCAAGAATACTGGAGTGGGCTGCCATTTCCTTCTCCGAGGTATTTTCTGGACCCAGCGATCAAACCCACATCTCCTGCACTGGCAGGTGAATTCTTTACTGCTGAGCTACCAGGAAGTCTTTTTCAGACTCTCTTCCATTTTAAGTTATTACAAGATACTGAGTATAGTTCCCAGTGCTATACCATAGGTCCTTGTTGTTTATCTACTTTATATACAATAGTGTGTGCCTGGTAAGTAAACACCTAGATACTCTTTTTTAGTTATCATTAACTCTTTGGAACCCAGAGTATTGACAAAGTCATCTTAGCCGGGGAGATAAATCAGAGAAAAACAGAACTGTTTTGACTTAGAGTCTGAGGCTACATTGTAGGACAAGAAGACTTTTGCATTTTGGTTTCACAAGCTAAGATTCTTTCTGGAAAAAAAAAAAAAAAATCTGGAAACAGGCTTGCCCTCTGAGTGCCTACTGTGTATACTCAGAGGAGAGTTTGTCAAATGTTTCCAAAATATCTCCTCAGTCAGTTTGTTCTAGGTATTGTCCCAACGACTTTATTTTGCTTTTGTAATTTGAGATACATTTCAGTGTCGATTTATGGCTGGGATGTGAACCTCCTTGCCAGAGGGTATAAAAGGAAAAGGCAAGCCCTTCACACATTTAGCAGTATCACAACAGTGTTGTCTCTAAACTTTGAAACCTCTAAAATGGTCTAAACGTGGAGCCCATTCTCACATATTTCTGTGAATTTATTTCAAACCTTTCCCAGACCCAGATATCTTTTTAACATTTTATGTTGTAATTTTCCTACTTATTTTTATTTATCTTGGTCCCAAGACTAGAAAGTCAGCTCAGAGTCAGAAAATTTTAAATAAGTAAATGAGAACCCTGACTATAAATTTAAGGCCTTCTATGTAGCTTTACTTCTGTGTCTGTGTATATATTTGTACCAGTAATTTGATAACATGGGGCACTGAATGAAGAAAGTGAGGAATGATCCAAATATGAGGGAGTATGCACTGCACATTCAGACCTTATCAGCTCCAGGATCAGTTATCTGTTTGAGGAAAATTACATTGCATCTGTCAATAGACTTAATAACTCAGTGCCTGCTATTTGATAATGGATAATCACACAAATTCAGGAAGCTAGACCATATGCCATTCAAGTTTTTTCTATTCTCTTATTCACCTTAATTTTCTAGATGAGTGAAATTATCTAGTCCTGGACTCAAGATGGCATACATGGGAACAGAGCCTGCAGGAATCCTGCTGCCTCTGATGTTAGCCCCTTGCAGGTTTCGGCTGCCGGGTTATGTCTGCCACCATGGCATCTAATTGAAATGGGCAGAGTTTGGAAAATTGTAAATGTGGACAAAGCAAATGACTGAGGGATGGAAAATCACAAAGGGCAGATGTGGAAGAGCTGAGGGAAGTGGCTGGTGGGAAACAATGAGGCTGTGGGGGCTAAGGATTCAGGCTGTAAGGAATATTTCTGATCTCTGTTTTTAAACCAGGAAGAATAGAG
>NW_011494787.1:3919870-3920842 GCF_000754665.1 Bison bison bison
TAATGGTGGAGATGATTTAGGGATGTTTTTCCCTGGAAGTGGGGGATCTTTCAGGGACCCTTCATTTGTAATGATCCAGGAGGCTATTTCTATTTATAGAACAATTTCTCTACTCTCAGATAATAGGGTCATTTTGTCACTTAGTAATAATTTTGACTATAATTATTGCATGAATTAATTTCAGTGATAAACAAATAGATGTTCCTTGTTCTCAGAGATGAAGAAGACTAGATGCTGGCACTTTCTGGTGTGGATTTGGCTGCTCAAGGATGTCATCTCTGACTCAAACTCTTTCACCGTTGTGCTATGCCCTCCGTTCCAGGGCTCTTGTCAAGACAAGAGTGGCTTCCTGTGGTTACCAGGTGGTCCACTGCGTCTATTGCCGCCTATAAAGATAGCAAGGGAGGGATGGAGCCACTAGCATCTACCCCTTTACACAAAAGCAAACCTCTCCCAGAGTCTCCCAATAGACTTTGACTTTCATCCCACTAGCCAGAACTGTATCATGTTAGTATTTTGAACTTCTAAGAAGCTGGACAAGTGAGATATTGCTTGGAGCTGGTGTATTGCTGCTTGAAAACAATCGAGAGTTCTGTAAACAAAGAAGAATGCATGTGAGTTAGACAATGAGCAAGGAATGCCACCACTGTCTACTTAAGCTTTACTGTGAAAGGAGAATAAGTTTTGGACAATGTACTAGCTCACATAGTCACAAGGAAGAGGTGGTCTAAGTGATGCCAGCAATGGGGGCCACCTGAACACTGCTGTAATCTTTTTTTTTTTGTTTTTTTTTGTAGTCTGTCTTTATATAGTCTTTTTAATAGGAATGAATTGGATGTTTTGGGAATTTGTATCAAATCAAGAAAAATCACAAGAATATACAATGGAGCGCTGATTCAGAAAATTGAATCACATTTTCAACCTGGTTCTTAGCTGGAATTATCTCCTAGATTTCTACAAGCCTAGAGTCTC
>NW_011494787.1:3921356-3922070 GCF_000754665.1 Bison bison bison
GCTCCTGTCCCCAGTCCCTCCCAGCATCAGGGTCTTTTCAATGAGTCAACTCTTCACATGAGGTGGCCAAAGTATTGGAGTTTCAGCTTCAGCATCAGTCCTTCCAAAGAACACCCAGGACTGATCTCCTTTAGGATGGACTGGTTGGATCTCCTTGCAGTCCAAGGGACTCTCAAGAGTCTTCTCCAACACCACAGTTCAAAAGCATCAATTCTTCGGTGCTCAGCTTTCTTCACAGTCCAACTTTTACATCCATACATGACCACTGGAAAAACCATAGCCTTGACTAGATGGACCTTTTTTGGCAAAGTAACGTCTCTGCTTCTTAATATGCTCTCTAGGTTGGTCATAACTTTTCTTCCAAGGAGTAAGCGTCTTTTAATTTCATGGCTGCAGTCACCATCTGCAGTGATTCTGAAGCCCAAAAAAATAAAGTCTGCCACTGTTTCCACTGTTTCCCCATCTACTTCCCATGAAGTAATGGGACCAGATGCCATGATCTTCGTTTTCTGAATATTGAGCTTTAAGCCAACTTTTTCACTCTCCTTTTTCACTTTCATCAAGAGGCTTTTGAGTTCTTCTTCACTTTCTGCCATAAGGGTGGTGTCATCTGCATATCTGAGGTTATTGATATTTCTCCTGGCAATCTTGATTCCAGCTTGTGCTTCCTCCAGCCCAGTGTTTCTCATGATGTACTCTGCATAGAAGTGAAAT
>NW_011494787.1:3922283-3927452 GCF_000754665.1 Bison bison bison
GACGTACTCCTTTTCCTATTTGGAACCAGTCTGTTGTTCCATGTCCAGTTCTAACTGTTGCTTCCTGACCTGCATATAGGTTTCTCAAGAGGCAGGTCAGGTGCTCTGGTATTCCTATCTCTTGAAGAATTTTCCACAGTTTATTGTGATCCACACAGTCAAAGGCTTTGGCATAGTCAATAAAACAGAAATAGATGTTTTTCTGGAACTCTCTTGCTTTTTCAATGATCCAGCAGATGTTGGTGATTTGATCTCTGGTTCCTCTGCCTTTTCTAAAACCAGCTTGAACACCTGAAAGTTCACGGTTCACGTATTGCTAAAGCCTGGCTTGGAGAATTTTGAGCATTACTTTACTAGCGTGTGAGATGAGTGCAATTGTGTGGTAGTTTGAGCATTCTTGGGCATTGCCTTTCTTTGGGATTGGAATGAAGACTGACCTTTTCCAGTCCTGTGGCCACTGCTGAGTTTTCCAAATTTGCTGGCATATTGAGTGCAGCACTTTCACAGCATCATCTTTCAGGATTTGAAATAGCTCCACTGGAATTCCATCACCTCCACTAGCTTTGTTCATAGTGATGCTTTCTAAGGCCCACTTAACTTCACATTCCAGGATGTCTGGCTCTAGGTGAGTGATCACACCATCGTGATTATCTGGGTTGCGAAGCTTTTTCTGTACAGTTCTTCTGTGTATTCTTGTCATCTCTTCTTAATATCTACTGCTTCTGTTAGGTCCATATCATTTTCTGTCCTTTATCTGTCCTGTGCGGGCACAGCAGGGCCGAGAGGAGCTACTCTGTGTCCAAGGTCAGGAGGGGCAGCCATGAGGAGATACCCCTCTTCCAAGGTGAGAGAAACCCAAGTAAGATGGTAGGTGTTGCAAGAGGGCATTAGAGGGCAGACACACTGAAACCATAATCACAGAAAACTAGCCAATCTGATCACACAGACCACAGCCTTGTCTAACTCAATGAAATTAAGCCATGCTGTGTGGGGCCACCCAAGAAAGGAGGTTCATGGTGGAGAGGTCTGACAGAATGTGGTCCACTGGAGAAGGGAATGGCAAACCACTTCAGTATTCTTGCCTTGAGAACCCCATGAACAGTATGGAAAGGCAAAATGATAGGATACTGAAAGGAGAACTCCCCAGGTCAGTAGGTGCCCAATATGCTACTGGAGATCAGTGGAGAAATAACTCCAGAAAGAATGAAGGCATGGAGCCAAAGCAAAAACAACACCCAGATGTGGATGTGACTGGTGAAGCAAGGTCCAATGCTGTAAAGAGCAATATTGCATAGGAACCTGGAATGTCAGGTCCATGAATCAAGGCAAATTGGAAGTGGTCAAACAGGAGATGGCAGGAGTGAATGTTGACATTCTAGGAATCAGTGAACTAAAATGGACTGGAATGGGTGAATTTAACTCAGATGACCATTATATCTACTACTGTGGGCGGGACTCCCTTAGAAGAAATGGAGTAGCCATCATGGTCAACAAAAGAGTCTGAAATGCAGTACTTGGATGCAACTCAAAAACAACAGAATGATCTCTGTTTGTTTCCAAGGCAAGCCATTCAATATCATGGTAATCCAAGCCTATGCCCCAACCAGTAACGCTGAAAAAGCTGAAGTTTAATGGTTCTATGAAGACCTACAAGACCTTTTAGAACTAACACCCCAAAAGTTGTCCTTTTCATTATAGATGACTGGAAGGCAAAAGTAGGAAGTCAAGAAACACCTGGAGTGACAGGCGAATTTGGCCTTGGAGTACGGAATGAAGCAGGGCAAAGGCTAATAGGGTTTTGCCAAGAGAACACACTGGTCATAACAAACACTCTCTTCCAACAACACAAGAGAAGACTCTACACATGGATATCACCAGATGGTCAACACTGAAATCAAATTGATTATATTCTTTGCAGCCAAAGATGGAGAAGCTCTATACAGTCAGCAAAAACAAGACCAGGAGCTGACTATGGCTCAGATCATGAATTCCTTATTGCCAAATTCAGACCTAAATTGAAGAAAGTAGGGAAAACCACTAGACCATTCAGGTATGACCTAAATCATATCCCTTATGATTATACAGTGGAAGTGAGAAATAGATTTAAGGGACTAGATCTGATAGACAGAGTGCCTGATGAACTCTGGAATGAGGTTCGTGACATTGTACAGGAGACAGGGATCAAGACCATCCCCATGGAAAAGAAATGCAAAAAAGCAAAATGGCTGTCTGAGGAGGCCTTACAAATAGCTGTGAAAAGAAGGGAAGTGAAAAGCAAAGGAGAAAAGGAAAGATATACACATTTGAATGCAGAGTTCCAAAGAATAGCAAGGAGAGATAAGAAAGCCTTCCTCAGCGATCAATGCAAAGAAATAGAGGAAAACAACAGAATGGGAAAGACTAGAGATCTCTTCAAGAAAATTAGAGATACCAATCACACAGGTAAGACCATGAAAAAGGTAGATGTACTTCATACCTATGCTACATTTCCCCACCCGCCCCACCCTCCACAGGGAAGTTCACAGGATTTGATAGGCATCTAACACATCCAAAGATGCTAAAGAGGAAAGTTGAGGCAGACCTTATGCTTTTTTTTGCAGATGCGGAACCTGTGACTCACAGGCTTTTTTCTGAGTCATCCAGGAATTGCCAACATTGCAGATACTGCTGCAAAACTCTTCCACTCCATCACATGGCCTTCCGGCAAATCTCTCTGAAAGCTAAATCACCACCATGGGTCAAGCAATTCCTTCTGAAGTGTGAGGAGTTGTTTGAATGGTCAGTTAGGGTATGCCAAAGGCCTCAGTCTTTGCAAAGGATTTGCGCTAAAGGCCTCAAATTTGTGTCAGTTAGGGTGTGCCAAAGACCTCAAATCTTGCAAAAGATTTGCAAAAAGTTGGGCTTATCTTGGTAGATTCATGAGGGCTTTTTGATGACAAAAAGTCACCATTTTTTGTTTTTGTATCTTTTAAATGAAAGGAAAAGAGTAAACTTCTTTTCAACTTACAATTTGTATCCTTCATTCTCCTACTTTGTCATGAAATAGCTGTGAGTCAATATGTAAAATTGTAATGTATGAGTGTCCATTTTTCCCTCTCATTTTCTCACTCAACTATGTTGCGTCCACCAAGTCCCCACTGTGGTTCTAGTGGGGGAGAATATGAGACAGGTGAGGTTGCTGCTCCCTGCGGCTTTCATTCTGGCAAATGGGAAACACAAACAATAAATGCACGACCGGTGGTTTCAATGAGCTGAACTCCAAAGTGGGTGAGTAGAATATGGCTTCATCGAGTTTCTGTTCTTTTTTTTTTTTTTATAGTCGTTCCTTGAAACCTGATTCTTGCACTATTCATCCCTGTCCTGGGGCCAAAATCTTGGGCTAGCAGCACAATTTTTCCAGTTTTAGTTATAAGAAGAATCTCCAAGGTATTTGAAGGATACTGTTCTAAGATAGAACAAGGCAGGTTTGCTGTAGGAACAGGAAACCAAAGGCACCATGGTGCCCTTGCTTCCTGGGGAGAGGGGAGACAGCCTGGGAGCAGCTAAGGTGGAAATTAAAGTGGGGGGCTGGCCAGGTCCTGGGCCAGGGGTGCAGGTTTTATTTCCAGACTGAGCAGCAGCATCGAAGAGTTTTGAGCAAGAGAGTTATGTGCTCTGATGGTAGCTTCAAAGGTCATTGACCTTTTGAAGGGGAGTGGACTATAGGGAAGCAAGAGAGGAAACAGAGACACCAGTAATTGGGGAAAATTCCTGCCCTGGTCCAGGGGAGGGACGAAGGTGAGGAGGAGTGGGTAGAGATGGTTGGGGGAATGCAGTCTTTCAGGTAGATCCTTCTTTCTACCAGTCTGTGAAACCTACCACGGTGGCCGCCCTGCTGCAGTACGTAGTCAAGTCCTCCCTGGATTTCACCTGCACATCTGTGTGAGTTAAAGAAGTGCCTTTTATATGATTTAGAGAAAAATGTATCTTGTGGCTTTCCTAACTTCTTTAATATCTCACAACCCCTTTCTAAATGCAGATCTTAGAATATAAGCATGTATTAAAGGCATAAAATCAGGCTAAGGTAAACTTTCCCTGACTCAGAATTTTTCTAATTGTCACACCTTGGCATAATTCAGCCTTCAGTCCCTACAAAGAGGAAAAAGGATTATTAAATATTGGGAGAATTTAGTTCTTCTGACTTATAAAAGAGCTTTTATCACTGCCCGTTCACTTTTTCCACCCCCTCTTCCTTCCTTCCTTCTTTCCTTTCCCCTTCTCTCTTTCTTTCCCTTTTTCAGAAATAAGAGAATGGGAAGGGAAAGGACTAAATTCATCTACTTTGAAGAAAAAAATACTCAAGGGCTGTCAGTGCTTGTTATTATAATAGGTATTGTTAATAGGAACAAGGTAGCTAAGGTGAAGGAAGAGAATAGATTTATTACTTTTATTTGGAGTTGCACTGATTTTTTGGTTCCTAAGACCAACGGATAACTACCATCCTTTAAAAGTTCGAAAAAACCATGTTGTTAACATGACGCCATCACTTACCTAGTTTTATGTTTATACACATTTGTCTATAGTTTGAGGAAACGGAAGGAAATTTCTAAACTTATTTAGAAAATAAAGGATCAATCTGTGATAAAACCATAAACTACCTCAAGAGCCGCCATAAAATCTCAGCACAGTGTATGGTTTCAAAATAGAATTTGTGAAGCAAAAATCATGACTAGAGTAAGAATAATATGAGCTCTGGGTGGTCCTACCGGTCCTTGCTATATAAGTTAAGAGCCTTGAGGAGTGTGTGTAAGTGTCCTGGTGCCTGTTGGGAAGGGATGTGTCATGGGTCCCCAGAGTCTGGCAAAAGGACTCAGGGGTGAGCTGAGCTTGTGACTGACCAGGAAAGCACCCCGATACCCCGCCTGAGATGCATGCTCCTTGAGCTCCCCGAAGAACCCCAGCGTCCATCTCTGGCTGTACTGCCGCAGGCTCATCTCCTCCAGCAGCTGCCTGTTCTGATGTCCGGTTTCTGGGGCTGACATCTGGGTCAGGTGGGAGGGGGGAGTTGGTCCATCTTTCCCTGCCCTTGTGCCCACCTGCTGCAGGCCAGACCCCTAACAGCTCCAGGGAACTCATTCTGAAAGGGGGATAAACAAACCTATGCTTAGATTTTTTTTTAAGGCTTTTTCT
>NW_011494787.1:3927739-3932131 GCF_000754665.1 Bison bison bison
TCAACTTCTCAGCACCCGCCACAGAGGAAAGTGCTGACCCAGCCAGCAAGGGGCCCTGGGACCCAGCTGACTCCGAAGCAGATGGCGATGTGAGGGGCACATTCATCACACAGCTACCTGAGCAGCAGATGAACGAAATTCCCAGCAATCCTGTGCTCAGTCTGTAGCTTAAAAAATACAGCCATCTTACTTCCTCTCTCTCTCTTTTAAAATAGGAGCAGATATTTTTCATGTCTCACCCAGATGCTACTATTTCTCTGTTATTTGCACTTGCTGTGTTGAAATGCAACAGATGTTTCAAAAGGGTTTAAATTCCTCATGAGGGACTCTGACAAATAAACTGAACACCTCACTTTACAGCCTCCCTTTGCTCAGACTCTTGGCAGACTTTTTTTTTTTTTTTCCCCCCAGGCTGGAGAGAAGAAAGAAGAATTCTGTTACAAAATGACAGTGGAAAGAATATAACAACAATCATGATTGTTTATTGAGCTCTCATGGTTTGTTGTATGGGCCTGGGTGTGACTCTTTTGCGACCCCATGGGCTGTAGCCTGTCAGGCTCCTCTTTCCATAGATTTTTCCAGGTGAGAATACTAGAATGGGTTACCCTCTCCTACTCCAGGAGATCTTCCCAACGTAGGAATTGAACCTGAGTCTCTTGTGTCCCCTGCATTGGCAGGCAGATTCTTTACCACCACACCACCTGTGAGGCCCTAGAATGGTTAGTTACCCAAAGTGGGTTTTCTCTCTGTTATTTTATTTGACACTAATGGCACCCACTCCAGCACTCTTGCCTGGAAAATCCCATGGATGGAGGAGCCTGGTGGGCTGCAGTCCATGGGGTCGCTAGAGTTGGACACGACTGAGCGACTTCACTTTCACTTTTCACTTTCATGCATTGAAGAAGGAAATGGCAACCCACTCCAGTGTTCTTGCCTGGAGAATCCCAGGGATAGGGGAGCCTGGTGAGCTGCCGTCTGTGGGGTCGCACAGAGTTGGACACGACTGAAGTGACTTAGCAGCAGCAGCAGCAGCTCTCCAAAGAGGGCAGATATCATTGCCCCCATTTTACTTATGAAGAAATTGAAGAACACACAAGATAAGGAAATTGACTGAAAGTAAAGCTGATCCATATTTGAAGAAAGAACTTGAAGATAGATCATGGAATCTTAGTCTTTGAGCACACATACAAAAAACCTTGAAATCAATTCTTTCAATAAACCAAATTCCCCAGCCTTTACCAGTAAAAGAGGTCACAGCATAAGTAACACCCACATTTTATTGGATTTTAGCCCTCCCTGTATTCTTTCTAAGGATCCCTTGGTGTGTCTCAGATGTATTCATCCATGATTTTCTTGCTTTATTTCTTTTTATTAATTTTTATGGAAGTATAGTTGTGTTAGTTTCTGCTGTACAGTAAAATGAATCAGCTATACAGATTTCCTTCCCATTTAGGTCACCACAGAGCATCAAGTAAAGTTTCCTGTGCTATATAGTAGGTTCTCATTGTTTATCTATTTTGTTCATAGGGGTATATATATGTCAACCCCAATCTCCCAATTCATCCTCCCACCCCTTTTCCCCCTTGGTATCCATATGTTTGTTCTCTATGTTGGATCACTTTTAGAGATGTGAGATTGTCATATGGAGTAAAATGAATCAGAAAGATAAAAATAATGTGTATTAATGCATATATATAGAATCTAGAAAAATTATATAGCTGATCTTATTTGCTAAGCAGAGTGGAGACCAGTGGCTTTCTTATGCTTTGTTTCCCTTTAGATGTCTGAGCTGTGTGCCTGACTCTTGCTGTATATATGAACGCCTTTCCTTCCTGAGACCTTCGGGAAGCTCCAGACCCAGGCCTGTGACCTTGTACTCTGTACACTGCACTGTGCTGGAGCCAGGCTGTGACCCATCCAGAGTGGGATAGTCCTTCTCCCTGAGATGCTCCAGTCTCCTAGGTACTCCCTACGTCTTACACTAACAGCTTTTTACTAGAGCCTTCACTCTGCTCAGGGTCTGAGCTAAGTGCAGGTCTTAGGCCCTTCCACTGTCCTCTTCTTGTCTGTGAGCCATCGTTCATCCAGGTCTGACTTAGGTTCATGGAGCACACACCACTTTCGGGCCCTCTCTTTTCAGCTCTTAAATATTTTTTTAAAGCTTTTTCGTTTGTATTGGGGTATTGCTGGTTAACAATTCTGTGATAGTTTCAGGTGAACAGTGAAATGTACGTAGTTTCAGCCATACATACACATGTATTCCTTCTCCCCTAAATTCCTTTCCCATCCAGGCTGCCACATAACATTGAGAAGAGGCCCGTGTGCTACACTGTGAGTTCTTGATAGCTCTCCATTTTAAAATTCAGCTCTTAAATATTGAGCAGCCTGAAAAGGACTGACGAGCTGCCTGGCAATAGTAAAGTGTAGCTGTTCCTCGTAGTGTCCTCGCTTGCTCCTGTTAGGTCTGTTGGTAATTCTCCAAACAGAACCGATCAGTGGCCCTGAGACAGAGATGAGAGCAGATCACGGCTCTAGGTCAACTGTCTAGTTGGAAAGGGTGATGGGACAAAAAGGTGGGAGCCCTGGGCTCCATGTCATTCCTGCCATCTCTCCATCTCTCTCCAGAGGACTCTTGTCTCATGTAGTCCAGTCTTTTACCTCTACTGGTCTTTGCACTAAAGTCACCTTATTAACAAGACAACCAATCTATTTAAAACCATCCTAGGCCTAACTAGGGGCTTCCCTGGTGGCTCAGTGGTAAAGAATCTGCCTGCAATGCATGAGCTTCAAGAGACATAGTTTTGATCCCTGGGTTGGGAAGATCCCTTGGAGGAGGAAATGGCAACTGACTCCAGTATTCTTGCCTGGAAAATTCCACAGACAGAGGAGCCTGGTGGGCTACAGTCTACGTGGTCACAAAGAGTTGGACACAATTGAAGTGACTGAGCAGGCATGCAGGCCTAACTAACCCACTTCTCTGTTTAATTGCTTTCCATGGCATTAAAAAATAGATATAACATAAAACACACATAACAAAAAAGTGTATCACCTAATCATTTACTTGTGGACTTCTAAGTGTACAGTTTAGTAGTGTTAACGATATTCACATCCTTGTGCAACCCAACTCCACAATGCCACAACGTTTTCATTTTGCAAAACTGAAATTCTATGCCCACAAAACAATAACTCCCCTCTCCCCTTTCCCCCAGCCTATGGCAACCACCCTTATCCTTTCTGTATCTATGAATTTGACTACTCTATGTACCTCATATGTGCAGAATCATGCAATATTTGTCTTTTTGCAACTGGTTTATTTCACTTCATGTAATGACCTCAAGGTTCATCCATGCTGCGCTTACCATGTGCCAGAATGTCTTCCCTGTGTCAGTTCAGTCACTCAGTCGTGTCCAACTCTTTGCTACCCCATGGACTGTAAGGCTGAATAATATT
Source organism: Bison bison bison (assembly GCF_000754665.1). Taxonomy (NCBI): domain Eukaryota; kingdom Metazoa; phylum Chordata; class Mammalia; order Artiodactyla; family Bovidae; genus Bison; species Bison bison. The sequence goes on from NW_011494787.1 coordinate 3,931,190, forward strand.
CCACTTCACACAAATACCACATTTTATCCTTTCATTTATCAGTGAATACTTGGATTGCTTCCACCCTTTGACTATTGTGAATAACATCTCCATAGCATTTTAAAATTTTATTCTAAATTAAGTACTTCTTTTTGATTTGATATCTTTCATTAGAATATAAGGCCAAAATTTTCTGTCTTGTTTGATTCCTGCTATGTTCCTAGCTCCCAGAAAAGCATCTGGAACATCACAAGTACTCAAAAATGTTTGCTGAAACACAAGTGGACCTAGAGATTTTCATACTAAGTGAAGTTGGTCAGGCAGAGAAAGACAAATATCATATGATAGCACTTACATGTGGAATCTAAAAAAAAAAAACGATAAGATGAACTTACAAAATAGAAACAGACTCACAGATAAAACTAGCTTGTGGTTACCAAAGGGGAAGGGGATGGAGGAGGGATAAATTAGGAGTTTGAGATTAACAGATACATTTTACTACATATAAAATAAGCAGCAAGGACCTGCTGTATAGCACAGGGAACTATATTCAATATCTTATAATAAAGTATAATGAAAAAGAATCTGGAAACACACACACACACATATACATACATATATACTGCTATTTAGTTGCTAAGTCATGTCCAACTCTTTATGACCCCATGGGACTATAGCCAGCCAGGCTCCTCTGTCCATGGGATTCTCCAGACAAGAATACTGGAGTGGGCTGCCATGCCCTCCTCCAGGGGATCTTCCCGACCCAGGAATAATAGACCCCATGTCTCTTATGCCTTCTGCATTGGCAAGCAGGTTCATTACCACTAGTGCCGCCTGGGAAGCCCTATATGTGTGTGTGTGTGTGTGTCTGTGTGTGTGTGTGTGTGTGTGTGTGTATACACATATGCATACATATTGTCATTCAGTTGCTAAGTTGCGTCTGACTCTTTGTGAACACATGGA
>NW_011494787.1:3932231-3942704 GCF_000754665.1 Bison bison bison
CCGTGTCTCTTATGCCTTCTGCATTGGAAGCAGGTTCATTACCACTAGTGCTGCCTGGGAAGCCCTATATGTGTGTGTGTGTGTGTGTGTGTGTATACACATATGCATACATATTGTCATTCAGTTGCTAAGTTGCGTCTGACTCTTTGTGAACACATGGACAGTGGCATGTCAGGTTTCCCCGTCCCCCACCACATATAAAACTGAACCACTGTGCTGTGCATGTGAAACTAACCAAGGTGGTCTTAAATGGTCTTTAAATATCACAGTTACATTTTTTCATTTATCTTTAGGTCAACTACAGACCACGAACCCTTTCTTTCTTCAACTGGACAATGACTTTGAAAGTTGAGTCAGATTAGAGGGCTTTCTAGGTAGGATGGTGGTAAAGAATCTGCCTGCCAGTGCAGGAGATGGGTTTAATCCCTGGGTTGGAAAGATCCCCTGGAGAAGGAAATGGCACTGACTCCAGTATTCTTGCCTGGAAGATTCCATGGACAGAAGCACCTGGCGGGCTACAGTCCATGGGTTCACAAGGAGTCGGACATGACTGAGCATGCACAGACACACACACACACACAAGATGCAACTTGCCTGCTGTCCTCACTGAGATATGATTATCTCAGTTCTTTCCTCACAAGGACTAATGGGGAGGGGTCCTAAGACACATTTCTTAGGATACTAGCCTGAGTTTTCATTGCTGCTTCCCATCCAATGTTGCCATATTCCTGAAGTCATAACTTACATGTACAGTTAAGCTGGAGAGATTGAAGAAGCATAGGAGAAATAGAAACTCCTGTTCACATTTGTTCCTTGCCTTTTTCTTATCTTTATCAGCTACAGACTTTAAGGACTGGATTCCAAAGAACAAGAATGCTGAAACATTAGCAGGACTTTTTTTTTTTAAATAATTATTGATGAAATTGGAGCCCAGTAGGGAATAGCAGTACCTTTCGAATTCTCAATATCAAGTTGTCCTTAGAATATTCTGAGTATAAATGGGTACAGTCAAGTTCTTCAAAAATCGATCACTTAGGGTCACTCAAAGTGTGGTCTGGGTACAAGCAGGGACATCAGCCTCATTTGGGAGCTTGTTAAAAAGGCAGAGTCTCTGACTTGTCCCTGGCCTGATGAATCAGAACCTGCATTTTAACATTATCTGCAGGAGACTCAAATACATCCCATCTTAGTTCAGGCTGCTATCACAGAATACCACAAATTAGGTAGTTTATAGACAGCAGAGATTTATTTCTCAGATTGGGAGGCTGAAAGTCTGAGATTAGGGGGCCAGTATGGGTGCATTCTGGGGAGGGTCTCTTCCAGGTTACAGACTGCCTACTTCTTGTTGTATTTTTTGCATCCTCACGTTGTGGAAAGCGAGCCAGCAAGTCATCTGGCCTCTTCCTATAAGGGCACTAATCCCATTCATGAAGACTCCACCCTCAGGATCTAAATATTTCCTAAAGGCCCCATCTCCAAATACTCTCACATTGAGACTAGAGTTTCAACATATGAATTCTGGGGGAACATCAACATTCAGTACATCGTGTACACTTAAATTTGATGACATTATCTTAAGATATTTAGTCATTAAGTAATATATTCTTGCCCAAATCTTAGGCATAATTACCTTTATTGTAATTTCAGAGACTAAACTCTTATCCATACAAATAATTTCTGAATTCAACTACAATGGTTGCTTTATGTCTTATCTGGAAATCCAGTTTATTTTAAAAGGTCTGCTAATTTCCAGACTGTAGAAGTCACTTTTTGAATCAAGAGTCTATGCAATTTAAGATTCAGTGGTACTTGTGGAAAAGAACTTTAAATAGGGACTTCCCTGGTGATCTAGTGCTTAAGACTCTGAGCTTCTAATGCAGAGGCACAGGTTCAATCCCTGGTTGGGGAACTAAGATCCCACATGCTGTGCAGAGTGGCCAAAATAATAATAATAAAATAAAATAAATCCTAAGAAAACCACACACACACACACACATAAAATAAAACAAAAACCTTCAAAAAGAGCAAAAGTAAAAATAGTGCTTTGGGTTTTCTCAGAATATTTAGGTCCATGTTGGGCATTGTAGTGATGCTTTTCTGAACGAGATGGAAATATCAGACCACCTGACCTGCCTCTTGAGAAACCTATATGCAGATCAGGAAGCAACAGTTAGAACTGGACATGGAACAACAGACTGGTTCCAAATAGGAAAAGGAGTACATCACCTTGCTTATTTAACTTCTGTGCGGAGTACATCATGAGAAATGCTGGGCTGGAAGAAACACAAGCTGGAATCAAGATTGCCGGGAGAAATATCAATAACCTCAGATGTGCAGATGACACCACCCTTAAGGCAGAAAGTGAAGAGGAGCTAAAAAGCTTCTTGATGAAAGTGAAAGAGGAGAGTGAAAAAGTTGGCTTAAAGCTCAACATTCAGAAAATGAAGATCATGGCATCTGTTCCCATCACTTCATGGGAAATAGATGGGGAAACAGTGGAAACAGTGTCAGACTTTATTTTTGGGGGCTCCAAAATCACCACAGATGGTGATTGCAGCCATGAAATTAAAAGATGCTTACTCCTTGGAAGGAAAGTTATGACCAACCTAGAGAGCATATTGAAAAGCAGAGACATTACTTTGCCAACAAAGGTCCGTCTAGTCAAGGCTATAGTTTTTCTAGTGGTCATGTATGGATGTGAGAGTTGGACTGTGAAGAAAGCTGAGCACCGAAGAATTGATGCTTTTTTTTTGTTTTTGAATTGATGCTTTTGAACTGTGGTGTTGGAGAAGACTCTTGAGAGTCCCCTGGACTGTGAGGAGATCCAACCAGTCCATCCTAAAGGAGATCAGTCCTGGGTGTTCATTGGAAGGACTCGTGCTGAAGCTGAAACTCCAATACTTTGGCCACCTCATGTGAAGAGTTGACTCATTGGAAAAGACCTTGATGTTGGAAGGGATTGGAGGCAGGAGGAGAAGGGGATGACAGAGGATGAAATGGCTGAATGGCATCACCGACTTGATGGACATGAGTTTGGGTAAACTCTGGGAGTTGGTGATGGACAGGGAGGCCTGGCCTGCTGCGATTCATGGGGTCACAAAGAGTTGGACACGACTGAGTGACTGAACTGAACTGAACTGGGCATTGTATATCTAGAGAAGGTAAAGGGTTTTAAGTGAATTAATGTCATTTGAGGTGCCTATGTCCATTCTCTAAAACTAGATTCCAGCAGTGCTTATCAATACATCCAAATTCTTACTTGTGTTCCCCCTATGTCTGCTATAACTGCTCCTCAAAAGTACAACTCAAAATTCAGACTCTTAGTGATATCATTTCAGATTATCACACTTGCCCCCTTCTATCTGAATTATTAGATGAACTTGGGGAATATACACATGATATCAACAGAAGTTTCTCTTTATGGAGCTCAGGTGTCAAGTCTAATTGGTTGAGTCACTATCTTTAGCTTAGTGATTTCACTCTTCCTCGTTGGAGTAATTTCTGTACTATGATACTGATCTTGGGTAGGCTCGGCCAGCAGTGGCTTGGAGCCAGTCTTAGGTTCCCAGCCAGAGACTAGGGCTGGGTTGGGGCAGTGAAAGCACGAGATCCTAGTCACTAGACCAGTGGTCAGTGACAAGAGCCCTGGCCTTTTGGCTTTGCAGAAAAGAATTCCCACAAAGATGGAAAGTAGTGAACCAAGTAAAGTGTGTATTAGAGGAAAAAAGGTACAGTACATGTGGATAAGGGGCAGACTTAGAGGGCGAGTCCCTGAGTTGCACCCTCATGGCTTCCCATTTAAATCACTTATATAGGGTATTTTTTCTGGTTATCCTTTAGCTAATCATTTTGATTTGCCTGGTTCACAGTCCATATTTGGTCTGTCTCAGGATCCTTCCATGTGTGCATACACATCTCTTAGCCAAGATGGATTCTACTGCAAAGGCATATGGGTAGAACATTCCTTAACATAATATCACCGTTTGACTTCCAAGGAGCCTTTCTGTGCACATGTGGTTATCGAGCTCTCCTGACTCCAGGAATGAGAAATATGCAGTCTGGGAAGGACCCAGCCTTCTCCCTTAATTGTCCTGCTTTTCTCTTCTTGGAGTTTCTGTCCACAGGGAATGAATCTCCAATTGCTTTATCCTGGGGCGGAGCAGGGGTGGGCAACATCCTGCCTCAATATATCCGTAACACCTAATTGAAGTACAAATAGCCTAGGGTCAATAGTTTGAAAAATGTATTACATTAGCCCACTTGCCCTGATAAAAATATCATTATCCCTGTCTTTGAGAAAAAAGGACATGCTTGAGACATACTCTTGAGACACACTCTTCATCCTTAGGCAATACTGTGAGCCAGGAGCCCCAGTGAATCAGAACTTGAAGTTTAAAAATCATGGGAGTTTAAGTTCCTCATTGGATCAATGGGGAAATTGAGGGTCAGAAGATTTTAGTAGTCTGCCTGTAGTTACATGGCTTGTGGGAGTCAGATGAAATGAAAACTCGGTGATACTGCCTCACTCTCTTAAATAAAAGGATGGGATATGTGCTGACCAGCAGTCCTGCAATTGAATGCACTTTATTTAAAAACACAGGCAGGTATGTCACAAGGAACTCCCACTTAACCTGCTAGTCGCCAACTCCTGCTGTGAGAAGCATCTCCACACTAAAAAATAGGAGGGCATTTTGAATAAGCAAGAGGCATTGGAGGTTTCTGGATCTGGTCCTGATAACAGGTTGAGATTGGCCCTGAAAGAGCCAGAGTATACCGGTGATGGCACTTTGTTTTCTTATGAGCCCCTCTTTCTATTTTCTGTTGCCTTAAAGTCAAGTTATAGAAAAATTAGGCAGGGTGCCTCAGTTTGGGCCAAATGACCTGTGTAATAGCAGTAGTTACAATTGATTCCAGAGGACACACTCTCTTTGCTTCTTTCATTTCTATGTTATGAGGCAAATAGAAAGAAGAATGAATATTTGGAGCAGGGAGTGAAAAATCACCAACTGTTTGTTTGAAAAGGCACCAGCACAGATGTGTGAACCCTTAACCCAGGGCAGATTAAAGCGCTTTCGACATGTCTTACAACCAAGATCAGACACTGAAATTCTGAGAGCATCAGTAAAAGATGTAGCATTGAGCATTTTCAGCTTTAATCACAGGTGATGATGAGGGTCTTGCTATTGTTCAGTATCTGTCATGCAGCAGACAGGCAAGTCTTCCCTGGCAGAATGATGGAAGGGGCTGAAATCATAAAACAATGGTAGCCAAGTGCTGCTTCAGGACAGCCATCCACTGTTGAAGAAGCTGAATTTAAAAGGGAGGAGAGTGTGTGCAGTGGTTCTTTTCTGTTTAAATGTCCCGTTTCATGTAGTGTTGATTTTAATTCAGCTTGTATTTGATAGAGGAGGAGCTAGTTTGATTCCAAACAGGATCAGGTAAGTGGCTAAGGAAGTTCTGAGTTGATTTCAGTTGGCAGAGACCGGCCAGAGATGGTTTCCAGAGTACCCAGGCGAGCAAGGAGCACATCCCTGGACCCGAAACACCATGTCCTACTGCCTCAGCTGGTCCCAGCCTGGCAGGATGGGAGACCTCTGGGAACATAGTGTGGTGTGGGCCCAGGGCTGGCAATTGGCTACCCCTCCACAGTAGAGGCGGAGAAGGCAATGGCACCCCACTCCAGTACTCTTGCCTAGAAAATCCCATGGATGGAGGAGCCTGGTAGGCTACAGTCCATGGGGTCGCTAAGGGTCGGACACGACTGAGCAACTTCACTTTCACTTTTCACTTTCATGCACTGGAGGAGGAAACGGCAACCCACTCCAGTGTTCTTGCCTGGAGAATCCCAGGGACGGGGGAGCCTGGAAGGCTACCGTCTATGGGGTCACACAGAGTCGGACACGACTGAAGTGACTTAGCATAGCATAGCATAGCCACACTAGAGGAAGCCGGGGCTTCCAGGCGAGGCGGGTCCTTGAAAATTGGTGAAGCACAGGATCCATGTTGTTCTGCAATGGAACCATGTCTCGAGAGTCCTTTGTTTAAGTGAGCTGCGGGTTATACGATTACAAGGAGGATGAAATTTTGCCTCATGTGTCAGCTATGCCTTTCCCCTGTTTGGAAATTAGGCTATTCTTCCACTCCAGGGGTGTAGTGACTACTCCATGTTATCTAGTTTTTAAACTCAGTGTCCCCCAACCCCCTCTATTTTTTTTAAAAAAATGGCTCCATCTGCTTTTTATTCAATATTTTGAATTTTGCCTACTAAAATATTTAAAACATTGTGTTCTTAAATGTATGAAAAGCCAGATGAGCTTATACAAATACATATTTCTCCTTAGAGAGATGGAGATATAAGGTATAGGAGGGGAAACTTCAAAAGACTTTGGTTTGCCTGCAAATGTTATAACCCAGAATTTTTAAAGCATCCCCGAGTACCTCTCCCATAGTTCCCTGCATCCTCCAGCTACAAGTGGCGATGGGGAGCTCCCCTGAAACTTGCCTTTTAGCACAAACAACATTAATTCCCCACCTGGATATATCACTAATGCTTTCTTTGTACACAGATTTTTTTTTTTTTAAACCCAAGCCAGAATCAAGACTTTTGTTTTTATTTCTAGATTTTTTTTTTCAACCTCTCCGGCCAGCCCTGGGAGTTGCCATTGGTCATTAACTTCAAATCAGCAAATGGCGTCTCTTCATTCAGCTCATTTTTTCTCTTAGGTAAAATCCTGAGTCTCAGGTCAGCCTGAAAGTACTAGTGAGTACTTGGTTAAAATCTTCAAGTGAAATATAGAAATTCCCCATTTCACACAATAACCACCAGCTTCGGTCTCTATATTTTGGAAAAAAAGACCAAAACAGCAACCCTCTTTTTAATGGCTCTGGATAATTTAGCATCTCTAGTTTTAAGTAGATCTGTGTCCATCTGTATTACACTGCATTTCAAATGATTCCAGGCCAGAAGACAGTAGTTTTGTGGAGAAGTCAGAGCACCTTTATATTAGGACTGCTGTTTAGTTGCTAAGTTGTGGCTGACTCTTTTGTGACCCCATGGACTGTAGCCCATCAGGCTCCTCCATCCATGGGTTTCTCCAGGCAAGAATACTGGAGTGGGTTGCCATCTCCTTCTCCAGGGGATCTTCCTGACCCAGAGATCAAACCCACATCTCCTGCAGTGGCAGGTGGATTCTTTACAACTGAGTCACCAGGGAAATCCTTATATTAGGATAGAATTATTATACTTTGCAAAGTTGCCTGCTGTAATATTTGGAACATACTTATACTAAGATATTGTTATCTGAAATAATATAGTATTTTAGTACCTGAAATTCTAATGTAACTGTGTATCCTGTATTTAAACTGGAAACTCTGTATTAGAACAAAGGAGTAAGGCCATTTTATGTGACCGCTACAGTGAGAATACGGTCCAGCACTGGGTCTTTCATGTGAGGAGGTCATATCAAGAGAATAATCCGTTCAGGTTACATTGAACTGCAGGAGCAAAATCTAATCCAAGTTTCTAGATCAGGGTCTAAGAAACCAGGCTTTGCAACAAGTAGAAAATGAGATAAGAAAAAAAAAAAAAGACAGATTAAAAATAAATAAAATAAAAATCTATTGTCTCATGGCATACAATAAAACAAAATACAGAGAAAAAAAAAAAAAAGCAGATATAAAATCAGGTGACCAGATTTCACAGTTTTCTCTCTGAGGATGTTCGGATGTTCTCTATTACCCATGCATGTCTTTCTTCCTTTATTCTCCCTAAACGGCCCATAAAGATGGATGTGATTTGCTATCCAGCAATGCTTTAGGAAGTTGAGCATTAATGAAGAAAATATGACTATCTGTCCTGGCTCAGGACCTTCTCAGTGCTTAATGTTAACCAGCTTCTCTCCTGGTTAGTATTAAGATGGTGTTGCAGGCCCTCTCATGCAGCCAGCACTTAATGCACATAACAGGCTTGCTAAACCATTAAGGAAATAGGCATGGACCCACAAATCTGCCACCATGCCGTCCTGACTCCTTGCTTTAGACCGCCATGCTGCTGGGGGAGGGCAGACACTTCTGTGGAAGGTGGGACACTGCGCTAGAAATCAGGAGACCAGGGGCACATGGGCCCCTGCTTCCTAGTTTATTTTTCAGTTTGCTTGCTCTTCAATTAGAGTAATAATGATTCTTGTCCTTCCTGTAAAAAACAGTGGATGTAAGAAGCAGGCAAGCCAGTGAATGTGCAGTCTCTTGAAATGGACAGAATACCAGATGAACACGAGAAGGCTGTTTCCCTTTGCTAGTTTCTGCTGCTCTCTTCTTATTGGTGGGATGGCCACAGGTCCTGGTTTGCCCAGGATGGTCTAGATTTATGCCCGTTGACCCAGAATGAGTATTAATAGCATCTCTTTCACTCACAAAAACATGGAAGAGGCACTATGATGTCACTTGAGTTATGGTAAATGTGTTTGTGAATCCCAGCCTAGGGTATACTTGACCACAGAGACAGAATACTGAAATTAGCACTTGGGGAGTTTGACTTGTTGGAGATCACACAATTGCAAAGCATCTGGGGTAAGTCTTCATCTTCCAATTCCAAGGCCAGGGCTCTGTTACTATACCCAGTCCCACTTGGACCTAGAAAGCTGATAATGAGGTCCCAGATAGAGATTGGGCTCAGAATATCCTTTTCTTTCCTTCTCATGATCTCACAGGATAGGAATCCTCAACATCAGCCCTGCTGACAATTTTGGGTGGGATAATTCTTTGTTTGGAGGACTGTTCATCCCACGCTTATACCCTCTAGGTGCTGAGAGCACCCCTGCCATCTCCAGCCATGACAACCAAAAGTGTCTCCAGACCTTGTTAAACATTCTCTGGGGCCAAAATCATGCCTCTTTGAGAATCACTGTTCTTGGATAAAGGGATTCCTAGGAGAAAAAGTTGGTTTCAGGCTCTTACTTGGTAGTGGTCGTAATTGGACTTGGAGGAAGTTGCCAGTTGTATAGTTACAGCTCCAAGCCATAGACTTAATACCAATGACAATCACCACTAATATTTTGAAAGCCCTTTATATTTACCAGAAGCATCCTATGCTTTAGACCAAGGTTGCCTGGTCAGCCCTGGGGAGGAGGGAGATCTGCTGTGGTCATGTGTGTGTCACACCACACATGTGCTGGGCAGCACCCCAGAATCTGGAGAGTAGAAGGGATAATTATGAGTGGGGCTGCTTATCACTATGTAAGAGTCAGACAGATCCCCAGGGATGATGTACTCAACACTGGAAGGATCTTTATGAAGACCAAAAGAGTTCATTGGTGATGAATGAGTACATATCTCATAGTGAGAACCCTGCAGTCTGAGACCCATCCTTGTACATGAAAGCAAGAAATTGATGCTGCTTCTTTTTAAATATATATTGTTTATTAATTTATTTGGCTCCCCTGGGTCTTAGTTGTGGCACATGGATCTTCAGTCTTTGTTGTGGCATGTGGGATCTAGTTCCCCAACCAGGGATCGAACCCAGGCCCCCTGCAATGGGAGCTTGAAGTCTTAGCCACTGTACCACCAAGTAAGTCCCTGATTCTGTTTCTTAATGAAATACTTTACATCCTGTCTAGAACTTTCTCTGAGCCCTGTTCCTTCTGAACAAGGATGTCTTCGTCTTGCATCCAAGCAAGGTCAGTTCAGTTCAGTCACTCAGTCCTGTCCGACTCTTTGTGACCCCATGAATCACGGCACGCCAGGCCTCCCTATCCATCACCAACTCCTGGAGTTCACTCAAACTCATGGCCATTGAGTCAATGATGCCATCCAGCCGTATCATCCTCTGTCGCCCCCTTCTCCTCCTGCCCCCAACCCCTCCCAGCATCAGAGTCTTTTCCAATGAGTCAGCTCTTCACATGAGGTGGCCAAAGTATTGGAGCTTCAGCTTCAGCATGAGTCCTTTTTAGGATGGACTGGTTGGATCTCCTTGCAGTCCAAGGGACTCTCAAGAGTCTTCTCCAACACCACAGTTCAAAAGCATCAATTCTTCGGTGCTCAGCTTTCTTCACAGTCCAACTCTCACATCCATACATGACCACTGGAAAAACCATAGCCTTGACTACACGGACCTTTGTTGGCAAAATAATGTCTCTGCTTCTTAATATGCTATCTAGGTTGGTCATAACTTTCCTTCCAAGGAGTAAGCATCTTTTAATTTCATGGCTGCAGTCACCATCTGCAGTGATTTTGGAGCCCCAAAAAAGTAAAGTCTGACACTGTTTCCCCATCTATTTCCCATGAAGTGATGGGACCAGATGCCATGTGATAGCAAATACTGACTCTGACTATTTACCCATTCTTTTGCAAAAGTACAGGTTTTAAGTTTGGGATCTTTGTCAACCAATATTTAGTATACTTTGCAAATGATGAGCTCTTGGTGGAATTAGAACTGTCTGTTGAGTGTGCTGTATTTTCATTTTCCTTGTAGAATCA
>NW_011494787.1:3942804-3973981 GCF_000754665.1 Bison bison bison
CAAAAAAAAAAAAAAAAAAAAAATCACCTAACTCTCCTCTTGGAGATCAGTCTGATAGCTTGCTTTAAAGAAGTGTGGACACTGTGATTCTTCCTGTGTGATTGTTAAACAATGCCCAAGACTCAGGAGCAGAGGGGGAGGTTACCACTGTTTATCCTTTTATGCCTAAGAATCTGGGGCAGGGATGAACATCAAACTTCAGTATAGTCCTCCTATTGTAGCTTGAATTCTAGATTAGGGGAGATAAATAGAAGAAAGAAGAAGTGATTCCTTGAAGGCATGATTATTGACAGGAAGTGTGTTTGGTCACTCACTCGTGTCTGACTCTTTGTGACCCCATGTACTGTATCCCACCAGGCTCCTCGTGGCCGTGGGAATTCTCCAGGCAAGAATACTGGAGTGGGTTGCCATGCCCTTCTCCAGGGGATCTTCCTAACCCAGGGATTGAACCCAGGTTTCCTGCATTGCAGGCAGATTCTTTACTATTTGAGTCACCAGGGAAGCCCAAGAATACTGGAATGGGTTGCCATGCCATCCTCCAGGGGATCTTCCCAACCTGGGAATTGAACCAGGGTCTCCTGCATTGCAGGTGGATTCTTTACCAGCTGAGCTATCAGGGAATTATGAATAATTAACATGGATATTAACCAATATCAGAAAGAACAATGATGAATCATTGTGTTTTGGAGGGAAGTTCAATTGGGATAAAACAAGGACCATGGGACATCAGTGAGAGATACTTCAGCATATCACAGAATTTTCTAACTTTCAGAAGTGTAGGACTCAACAATGGAAAAGCAGCATCTTGCTCAATTTAGCTGGACACTTGATTGTCAGTTATGAAGAATCTCTAAGGTAGGAAATTCTAACAGCTTCTTTTTTTTTTTTGGCTAGAGTTAGCATCCTCAAATACTAAAATAATTGTTGTGTGCATGTATGCATGCTAAGTCACTTCAGTCGTGTTCAACTTTATGTGACTCCCCCAGGCTCCTCTGTCCATGGAATTCTTCAGGCAAGAATACTGGAGTGGGTTGCCATGCTCTCTTCCAGGGGATCCTTCCCCACCCAGGGACCACACCAGTATCTCCTGCATTGCAGGCAGATTCTTTACCTCTGAGCCACCAGGGAAGCCCAAAATAATTGGTGCCCAGGGATAAAGGCTGTGAGTACATATGGGAGAGACAGTGAGATTTCGCTGGAGTGACAGATGGAGTTATGGTTCCAGGGATCAGGTGAGGATTTGGACTTTGAACCTACAGAGCCCCACTGCAGTGTTGCCATGGAGGGATAGTGGAATGTGAAACAAGTACCAGGAGGCCCTCAAGCCAAACTCTTTCAGCTGAATGAATGAGCTAATTCTACCATATCAGCCAGTAGATGTGTCTATCTCTTCCGATTATTACCTTGGCCATCAGACAGTTCTGCTACATTACTCGACTGTACTGCCGAGAGGGAACTGACAGTATTAAAACGACTCCATTGCTTTTATGAACTGGCTCTAGGAGACCCGAGTCCATTTCCATTACTGAGATGTGTTGTGTGCCTAACCAAATGCTTTTGGAAGCAGATAATTAGGCATTGCAGGCTATGACTGTTTAAAGAAGATATACAGTGAGGTTGCAGTCTTGATTTGTGGCTCTGTGAAATGTCCTCTCATGTGAAGACCACGCTTACTTTCAAAAGTGCTTCCGGGATTATTTCAGTTGCGAGTTTGGAAAAAGGGGAAGACTGCCTTTCTGGAGCATACACTACGGTAGAAGCAATGGCAGTATTTAAAATCTGAGAGGGAACCAGTGAGAAGTTCTGAGAAATTCCAGCCACACTCACCCCTGACCCGGGGGAAAAAAAATCACACCTTTATCATGTTTTAGAAATCAGGGCGTCGCTTTTGAAATTTTAACCTTCTTATTCTTAAATACCAGTGCCAACACACATAGTTTGTATGTGCTGATATAAAGCATATTTGAAATCTGAAAGCATTTAAGAGTTAAATAACACAAGACTAGTATCTGGAATAAATTACTGAAAATGCTGGTGTAAAGGGAACACATTTACGACACCTTGTAAGACCCCAAAGAGAGCCCTGAAGAGTAAAGAGTCTTTTCAGATGAAATATATCCATGGCCCAGTGATGATAAAGGGGAAAGATATAAGGAGACCTTTCACAGACCTTCCCAGGTGGTCAGAAGTAAAGGTGGGGTGATCATTGACCCCACATCTGAGTGGGATCATGAGCACTGTCCATTGAGATTCCATCATTGCTTGCAGAAGGTGCTAATTCTGGGATGGCCTTAGGAGGAAGAGAGTCTAAGGTATATACAGATAGCAATAGGAAACCTGTTTCTGGCAGCCAGTTTTCAGAAGTTCATTTCTAGACCTATGTCAATTGACAGTCAGCCAGGACCTTGATACTCAAAGTGTGGACTGTGGTTCAGCATCACTTGGTGCTTTAGAGATGCAGATTCTCAGGCTTCCCCCAGACCTGCTGCATCACAGTTGACATCTTAACAAGATTCTCAGGTCTTAACATGATCCTCAGGTCTTAACATGATCCTCAGGTGATTTATTTGCACGTTTAAGTTTGCAACCTGTTGGGCTCTCCTACAGATTCTCTGGGAACAGAAGTCATGTCATTTCATCATTCTTTTATATATCTATGTATTTAATGAGCATTCATTGAATGTCTGCTCTGTGCTAGGCATGAGGCTAAGCCCTGGGAAGACAGGGCTTAAAGAAAGAAAGACAGGATTCCTGCCTGCATCATATTTTATGCTTTGAATTTCTGTAACAAATGACATGTGTCTTACAGACTGTCATTTTCTGCAGTACTTCATGTATATTGACTGATCCTCTAACAACTCTGTGGAACAGGTACTATCTTTTTTTTTTTTTTTTTTTTTACATTTTAGAACTAATAGAATGGAGGCACAGATAAGTTAAGTAACTTTTCCAAGGCCACACAGCTTGGAAGTGACAGAGCCAGAATTTGAATCCAGAGAGTATGGCCTCAGAGTCCAAGCTCTTAACTGTGATGTTACACCAGCAAAAACTCAATCCCCTGTTTCCAACCTGTGATTTTGCTTTTAATAAACACAATGCTAGTGATAGTTAAAAACTTCGCTAGGGTGGTCAGGGAAAAGGTTTGTGAGGAGATGACTTTTTTTTTTTTTTTTTGGCCTTCTCATGTGGCATGTGGGATCTTAGTTCTCCAACCAGGGATCAAATCTGTGTCCCCTGCAGTAAAAGCTCAGAGTCTTAACCATTGGACTTCCGGGGAAGTTGGTGAGGAGGTGATATTTAACCTGATGGAGGTGCAGGACCAGTCATGGAACTGGGGGAGCACCTTCAAAGCAGCATAAATAACAAGGGAAGGGGCTGGAAGTAGAAAGGATGTGGTCTCTTCTCAGAATCACCTGGAGCCATCATAACTGGAGCATGTAGGTGGTGAAGAAAGATGTTAGAGATGAGGTTGGGGAGGTGGAAAGAGTAGATCTCATGGGGAGATAAGCAGGGTAAATGAGGGAGGGGATGGAGCTGGGATAGTATTCCATTTGACCTGGGAAGCCAGTGAGGGTTTAAGCAGGAGAGTGAGGCAATCTGACTGCTGATTTGAGAGCTGAGATCTGTGTGCACTGGAGGAAGCCAGTGTAGAAGCAGCAGAAGCTGGCTAAGAAGCTGTCCAGAGTCTATCTGACTCTGCTGGAGAGATGGCAGTGCTAATGGGCACAGACAGCGGAGCACAGATTCGAAGAGGAGAATACGCCACCCCAAATAATTTTGTTTGACACGCGATTTATTTTGAGCTGGTTGTTCTTGAGAGCCAGCAGTCACAGGAGAAAACAATAGTAGTGAAAACAATAGAAGTTATCCTTTTGTAAGGAAAAATTCCACTTAAGAAGGAAATCTCAACTTATAAGGCTGCCTCCCTCCCTACCCCAAGAAGCGAATGACTTTAAATCACTAGAAACACTTACTAGTGATGAAGGCACCCGCTTCAGTCTGCATAACAACCATACCCTTGCTTCCTCTGCTTTTTCTGGTCACCTCTCAAGTAACTGACCTCCTCTTTCTCCCCAATATCTTCCTTTTGTCTTGAGCTCAAGGTGGTGACTTGGACCACTTTGGCGAGTTTATTCATTGTTTCTGGATATCTTCCATGTATCCATGAAGTATATACGTTAACAAAATTCTGTTGCTTTACATCTTGTTAATCTTTTATTACAGGGCATCTCAGCCAAGAACTCAGAAAGGTGGAGGGAAAATTATTTTTATTCTCCTACAGATTCAAGATCTGATTTGGAGACTGGACTAAAAGGAGTGACTCCTTGGACACGCGTGTGTGTGTGTGTGTGTGTGTGTGTGGTCTTAAAAGATAAACTGAAAGTGAAAGTGAAGTCACCCAGTCGTTTCCGACTCTTTGCGACCCCATGAGCTGTAGCCTACTATACTCCTCTGTCCACGGCATTTTCCAGGCAAAAAGGGAACAACTCCTTGGACGTGTGTGTGTGTGTGTGTGTGTGTGCTGTTAAAAGATAAACTGAAGCAATTACATTTTTTAGGAGTTTATTTGAGCAAGAACTGATTTGAATCAGGTAGTACCAAACCAGAGGTGAGCAGCAGCACTCCACTGACAGGAATTGGGGAGAGAGTTTTATAGAGAAAAAGCAGAGGTAAAACAAGAAAATTGTTGATTGACTCTAGTGTAAAGCCTACTTGGCTGTTTGTGATCTGTTGCCCTTGGGTTCTGATTTCATAAGCTTGAAATCCTTACAGGCTTAGATTCTGCATAGGTGGCACCTACATTATTATTATTAGCCACGTGGGTCTAATAGCTTCCTTGTTAAGTTAATTTCACAATGCATATGTGGATATGTGTCAGTGTGTGTGCATTAGTGTGCATAGGGAGGTGTTGGTTAAAGGGAGGAACTGGATTATGTCAGGGTTTCCAATTTGAACACATTGCTTACACAGCTCTGCCATCTTCCATGATAAGGAAAACCGGGGATAGACAGGTTTGTATGAGTGGAATCATGCACTCTTCTTATGGTGTATTCAATCTGAGATGCTGGTGGGGCTTCTGAGTGGAGATGGCAGAGCAGCATCTATATCTTTCTAGCTTTTAATTCTGGATGTAGAACAGAATTAGCATCATCAGTATTTGTTGAATGAATTTCGGGGAGGAAGACCTCCTGGTAGGAAAAACTAGACAGCTCCCTAGGTGTTTACTACTTGCAAGTCACTCTAGCAGAGATCAAAGTTTTGCTTTTATAGTTAAGAATGACTTAAAAATGTAAACAATCACCACTACCATGAACAAACGAACCGCAAGTGTTGGAGAGGTACATCATTAATTTAGTTTACACTAAGGTATTTACATGACAAACACCAGAACCTTCTTGAGAGCAGACTTCTGTAAGTGCCTTGGAAGTGGGTTTTATTTAATAGAGCATCTACGGTGGCTGGCACAAGTGCTCAGTGAATGCCATTTTGAATGTGATGTCTAAAATGTACTTTACTCAACGCCAGTGCTGTTTCATTAAAGTACATTTTGTGACTACAGATTCTCTAGAGAATGTGAACATCGTCTGAAAGTCATTCACTGCCTATAAGCATATCATCTGCACCTCATAAATTGTTGTTTTAGGTTCATCTACTCTATGACTTCATCCATCTGTATCAGGGTCACAGAGTTATTATCCTACACTGAGATGTACAGAAAAACTGTAGTTTCCAAATTTGTAGCCTGGTTCTAACTTAGTCCATGGGTAGATGTAGATGATCTCTGAGTTATTATTCAGATTCCTCCCTACACCTCATCCTCTTTATTTATTTTTTTAAATTTTGTCTGCACCAGGTCCTCATTGTGGCAAGCAGGATCTTTTAATTGTGGCATATGGGCTCTTAGCTGTGGCATGTGGAATCTAGTTCCCTGACCAGGGATGGAACCTGGGCCCCTTGCACTGGGAATGCAGAGTCTTAACCACTGGATCATCTGGAAAGTCCCTCATTCTCTTTTAAAATGGTGTCAGAGTAAAGGAGAAAGATCTTCATCCTTTCAGAAAGAAGGGTCGCCCCATGATTCCTCTTGGGTGGGTGCTGAATGATGTTTGCTGAGATCAGGTTTAGCTGACTACTTTCTCCAGGCATTTCTGCAACTGATGAATTTGTGATATGTGTCATAGCTCATGGTCCAGGTTTCCTGATTGTCTCTGCTTCCATAGTTCACTTCAAGTCTTCCAAAGGGTTCCTGGATCAAATCATACACCATAGACCTTACCTCCTGCAAGGGCTCCATGGCTCTGCATTCAAATTCTATGACACAGGCACACGTAACTGCCTGCTGCTCCATCCCTGTGGCCTTTCTTCTTCAGACCTCCAAGAGGAAAGAGAGAGTTTTTTCTTGCCATTTGGTCATTTTCCTCAAAGTGGTCCATGTCTTCTCTATTTCAAAGAGGTTGAAATGGAGAAGCTTGGGGCATATGGAAATGTACCTTGGAAAGTATTTTGAATAGATTTGTGAAACATATTTGGAGTCTGAGAGTGCTGATGAGAAGCCTGAGGTGGTGTAAAATAAGGTCAGGGGAAGTCTCAAGATATTCTTGATGACAAAGTGCATCTATCCAAAAGTGAGAGAATTGGCCCCTGGAGAAAAATATCACATCTCTTTGTTCTTTTGTTGTCATGTGTTCTTCATTGGCAAATAAAAGTCTTCCTTCTCTATGAACATTGAGCGGAGTGTCTAGGAAAATGAAATTGAGTCAGGTGAGCCAGAACCCATGGAGCCTACTGTGTGTCCCACATTCTGCTTAGCACTGTGGAGGAGCGAAAAGATGACAGGCATGTTTACTAGCCATGGACAGGCTTCAAACTTTTTGGGGATACACGACCCACACTTGGGGCTTCCCAGGTGCTGCTAGTGGTAAAGAACCTGCCTGCAATGCAGGTAGACATATGAGACATGGGTTTGATCCCTGGGTTGGGAAGATCCCTTGGAGGAGAGCACGGCAATCCACTCTAGTATCCTTGTCTGCAGTGCAGGCAGGCAGAGAGGTGTGGACGGGAGAGAGCAGAAGAGGGTGGGAGGAAGGGTGTGGAAGGGAGGAAGGCCTGGGGAGCACCAAGAACTAAGACCTTGAAGTGTAACTGCCCCTCTAGCTCAGCTGCTAAAGAATCCACCTGCAATGCAGGAGATCCCAGTTCAATTCCTGGGTTGGGAAGTTCCCCTGCAGAAGGGATAGCCTCCCCACTCCAGTATTCTTGGGCTCCCTGCTGGTGGTTCAGCTGGGAAGAATCCGCCTGCAATGCGGGAGACCTGGGTTTGATCCTTGGGTTGGGAATATCCCCTGGAGGAGGGCATGGTAACCCACTCCAGTATTCTACCCTTTCCTGAAGAATTCTCATGGAGAGAAGAGCCTGGTGGGCTATAATCCATGGGGTCCAAAGAGTCGGACACAACTGAGAAACTAAGCATATATACATAAAATTTAATCACTTAGTTGTCCTCTTGAAACTAACATTTTATACCTCAATAACATATTGAGGTTATTGTACTTCAATATGTTATTGAGGTACAACCTCAACAACAATATTGAGGTTGTACCTCAGTAACATAATTGTACCTCAATTGAAAATATGAAAAAGGTGGAACATCTCATTAATAATTTTTAAAGTATTGATTACATGTTGCAATGTTATTAGCTTGGATATATTCAATTATATTATGAAAATCAATTTCCTGTTTCCTTTTTATTTTCTTAAAAAGTGGTTATTAGAAAGTTTAAAATTTCATTTGTGGCTTGCATTAAATTTCTATTGGACCCTGGGAGAGAGAAAGATGTCAGGCAAGAGATTACCTAACTGAAGAAATGAGTGTGTGTAGACTGTAGGACCCCCACTTCTCAAGGGGGATTTTTTTATATTAAAAAACCCACAAAACTTCTACAGGAAAGTAATTGCTCATCAGTACTAAAAGCAAGCAAAAGTTCAGTAACATTTCTAAAGGAACTGTTATCCTATGGGCTTCACACAAACACTAGCAGTTGTATTTGTATATACGTAAGATATATATGTAAGCCAACCTTAGTGCATTGGAAACTGTGGTCCCTTGTGCCGACCTTGAGGTCCCCTTGGTGCCTGCAACTGCAACTTTGGAGCTGCATCTGGGTGGTCCTGATGGCAAAGTTGGCCAGAGAAAGCTGGCTTTGTTGGGTAGACCCTTGAGCTTCAAGTGTATGAGTCAGGATTTTATCTCCTGGGCAGCAGGGAATCTTAAATCCCCTCCACTCTTCCACCCTTTCCTCGCTTGTCTAACCGGGGTAGGCTTTGGAGGAGCTATTATCTTTTGCTAACTTTTACAGTTCCTGCAGCTTGGATATTGCTGGAAGTGCCCTTGATATCCACTTCCACTTGAGGAAACTGAAGGGGTTTCTAAAAGACAGGGTCGAACTTTTCAGGGTGTCCTCAGACCTCTTTTGGAATCACTGTGGATTTGTGGTCAAGTCTGCAGGCTTGGATGACAGCTCTGGAACTTCTCTTATCTTGTAGCCTGTGACCCTTCTACCCTCTTGTCTTCTAAGTCACTTGAAATCCTTTTCCAGCTTATGCTAAATGCCTGACTTAATTGTCAATGTCCAGCCCCTTCCCGAAATATCCAAAGTATGAAGCGTCCAACTCACCTGTCAGATAGAAGATAACCATGACCCCTTGTCCAAAACCTGCTGTGTTTGAGTCTGTTCCCCAGGAAGCAGGTCTGTGTGGGGCGGTCCTTGTGGTAGCAAGAGACAGGATGCTACTTGGTGTCATCTGAGGTTGGTGATAATTATAGTCAATAAAGCCCATACCCGAGGGGTTAAAAGGAGACATAATAAACTTGAGTAACCTTGCTACTGTTTGGGACACAGAGATTTATTTTCTGGATTCCTCAAGCCTTTCTCGGGAGATTTTGTCCTGTAAGTCTCGCTGACAGATTTATCCTGGACTCCTGTCATCGGCGGCTGTTTTCTCACTAAGCAGGTGGAAGGCAAAAGCCGGGGAAGGGAACTGCCAGCTGAGAGGTCGTTTGTGAATTGGCGCCGTGGAGTGGACATAAATTATATGGATTCTGCAAGGCCTTAGCTATTGCTCTGGCCTCGGCCTAGGTTTTTTTCTTTGTGATGGTGCTTGCCACTGGCTTTAGCATTGTTGTCTGCAGAGGTAATTAGAGATTTAGGCCTTGCTCTTACAGAGACAAGAGGCCATCACAGTTCTCTCCCAGGAGGAAGGGTTCAGTTACACCCACGAAAACAGGCCTGGAGAAATCCCATGATCCTGGGCTTTCTGACAGCATTTCCAGGAACACTTGAAATTACTGGACACGCCCACTGCTCTCCCTCTGCCGTTACCACCACCCATATCCAAGCAAAGATTCCTGTTTGACTTTGGTTCAGCTCCAAGGCTTTTGTAGGGTGGGAGTGAAAGGATAAAGACAACAAGGGGCAAAAGGTAGAAAAACCTTGGAAATTCAGTCCTGTGCTGTGCTTAGTCGCTCAGTTGTGTCCAGCTCTTTGTGACCCCATGGACTGTTGCCCGCCTGGTTCCTCTGTCCATGGAATTTTCCAGGCAAGAATACTGGAGTGGGCTGCCATTTCCTCCTCCAGGTGATCTTCCCGATCCAGGGATCAAACATGTGTCTGTTGCATCTCCTGCATTGGTAGGTAGATTCTTTACCACTGCACCACCTGGAAGCCTTAGTCCTAGAGAGACCTTTAAAGATATCAGGTCCAGTGTTTTTGCCATAGAATTCTTTATCCAACAGGATTATTATAGTTAACATTTGTTGAGCTTGTCCTAGAAACCGGGGAGTGAGCTAAATATTTTACACGTTTGACCCTCAGGCTGCACAAAAACTCACAATGTAGATAGTATGATCATTTTTATTTTCCAAACAAAGGAACTGAGGCACAGATGTTCAAAAATACATGTGAGGTTACACAGTTAGGAAGAGGTGGGGCTGGGATGAGACCCTGGAAACTGGTGTCAGAGCTAGTGGAACCCAAATGGAACATGGTGGGGCTGTCCTCTGTGTCACCTCTGTGCCCTAGTGGGGGAATAAAATGAAAGAAAATCAGGGAGGTGCACTTGTTGGAACTAGGGTGGGGTACAGCCCAGACCTGATCCTTCACCAGTTACCCTCTTATCCCAGGGCTTTTAAGAGGAGCCAACTTCCTGATTTAATCAAGTTCTCCCAGGTTCTTGGCTGATGAAGCTGAGAAGTTATGTTTGAAGGTGCTGGGCATTGCCTCAAGGTCACATAAGCCCATTGGTGTCAGAACCCAGTTATCTTGCTTCCATGGCCAATGCCAGCCTGAAACCCCCAAACGCAACACCAGGACACCTGCCTGCACCTGAAATCCTGTTGTATAAATTTCTCAGAGCTAAGAAGTGACTGGTAGGCCAAGTTCAAGGAATAACTAGAATGTTCTATGGACCTATACAATTAGGTTCAGTTGGGAAATGGCACCAGACCTTGCACATCCCTGCCAAGAGCTGATGCGACAGTTTCCACAAAGCCTGATTTTCAAAAACCTTGTCCACAAAATGCCTGAGGGTCTATTAGAATTTCTCCCCCAGTTTCAGTCGTTACCAAGGCAGTGTCCTTCAGGGTCTAAGCTAACCCATCCTCCCTGCCTTGTTGACCCATTGGATCTGGGTTCCTTTGCTTTGCTGTGCTAAGAGCCCTTCTAGGAGAGCTATTCTACACTTTTCTAAAGAGGAATTCACTGCCCTTGTTTTCCTCCTTTTAGTGGGTTCCACTTCTCAAAGAAAGGAATTTGACATTTTAAATTTAAACTCCCCTAAGGAACTTCAACTGAAGCTCCAATATTTTGGCCACCTGATGCAAAGAACTGAATCATTAGAAAAGGCCCTGATGCTGGAAAAGACTGAAGGCAGGAGAAGGGGTCAACAGAGGATGAGATGGTTGGATGACATCACCGACTTGAGGGACATGAGTCTGAGCAGGCCCTGGGAGTCAGTGATGGACAGGGAAGCCTGGCGTGCTGCAGTCCATGGGGTCACAAAGAGTCGGACACGACTGAGCAACTGAACTGAACTGAACTAAAGGAACGTAAATCTGCCCTGAGGTTAAAAAGGTGCAGGCAGTCCTATTGAAATTCAGCCTTAGTTACTTATTCATGTGCCCACTCTGGGGGCCCAAAGGGTTCATGCCTGAGCAAGTCTTCCCTCCTCTGGGGAGGAAGTAAAAGTGCCCCTCAGGATGCAGGGGTGGAAAGTTACCTGGGAGAATGGTTATGTGCTCTCTCTCTCTCTTTTTTCTTTTGATGTTTATAGAAGCTCCATTCAGAATTGCCAAAATTTGGAAGCAAGATATCCCTGAGTGGGTGAATGGATAATTAACCTGTGGCATATCCAAACTCACAAATTTATTCAGCACTAAAAACAAAAAAAGAAACTTGCTATCAAGTCATAGAGAAATCTAAAATGTGTATTAGTAAATAAAGAACTCAATTTTAAAAAGTCGCATAGGGATTTCTCTGGCTTGAGACTTCGCTTTCCCATGTAGGTGGTACAGGTTTCATCCCTCGTCAGGGACCTAAGATCCCACATACCTCGGGGTCAAAAAACCAAAACATAAAATAAGCAATATAGTAACAAATTCAATGAAGATCTTAAAAATGGTCCAGATTAAAATAAACTTTAATAAATAAAATATAAAGGCCACATACTGTAAGATTCCAGCTATATGACATTCTGGAAATGGCAACACTATGCCATTGTTTAAAAAAAGACGGTAAAAAAAAAAAAAAATCAGTGATTGGCAAGTGTTGGAGGGAAGGAGGAGTGTATAGGTAGAGCACAGAGGTGTTTTTAGGGCAATGAAACTACTCTGAAGCATATTATAATGGTGGGTATATTTGTCCAAATCAATAGCATGCACCACACCAAGAGTGAACCCTAGTGTGAACAACAGACTTGGGGCAGTAGTGATGGGTCCGTGTGGGTTCATCAGTTGTCGGCTGGTTCTCTTTTGTAGCCCCAGGCTCTGTTCTCAAGTATGGATGTTGTCTTCCCTAAGACTGGATACAAGGATCTAGAAAGAAAGGCTAAATGGCTTTTATATCTGAAAGGAGGGATTACTTTTTTTTCAAAGCTTTCAAAATGTCTTCCTTGCACCCAGAGCTGGTTTCATGGGCAGGTGACCCGGGTAATTGTATAAGTTACCGAGCTCAGAAGGGCTCCTCCCTTGAGTTAATGCTCCACAGTCACCATCTTGAATTCTTAATCGTTTTTGAACCTGGAGTCTGGCATTTTCCTTTTGCACCAGGCCCTGCAAATCATGTTGCCTGTCTTGTCTACAGCCCACTTTGGGATATGTGTGTTTGTAGTGAAGGCAGGGTAGAAAAGTTATGTTTGTAAAAGAGTTATGACCCATTTTGGTTTGCAGCTTTTTTATAATAAAACTTGTTCTATCATAAGAATACACATTTAATTTTGAATAAAAGAATCTATACTATATGAGAAGCATGTGGTTACGCTGAATTCAGTATCTCACCTTTGTAAGTTAAAAAAAACTCATCTTTTTTCAGTGCCTTGTGCTATTTTTGGCTTATAGATCCCGACACTCCAACGTATGACCTTTTCTAACCAGTGCTTGCCTTGCTGGCAGTCAGGTTACCATGGGTCAGGGCCCAGATACTTCATCTGTTGTTTTCCCCGTGGGTACAGAATGAGACATCCTAATGAAGTAAGGAGTTTCAGTTTTGTTTATCATCCTTCTACTTGATAATAATTAAAATAAATCATCAAATTACTTCTAGAAATTTCAGGTCATTACATTCAAAAGACCCAGTGTTATTTTTCAAGGTAAATGCTGAAAAATGCCAACATCATAACCAATTAGTTTATCCATATAATCTTTGGTAAAGTCATAGTAAAATATATATTGAGTATTTGAAAGAAGACATTAGAAAGTAAATGTTCCATAATACAATTATAATTATTAGTAAGATTATCAACATCAAGTTTAAGATACTATAATGAGGAAAACAACAATAAAATAAGGGAAGAACATAAGTAGTTAAGTTAAAAAAAGGAGAATAATGTAATTCTTAATCTCATTTGTCAAAGAATGTCAAAAACCAGAAGTCTATTTTATTCTGTAATTTAGAGAGAGGCAGGGGCTAATTAAGCCCTGTCATCTGGTTCTGTAGCTCTACTGTTGTTCATAGATATATATGAAGCACCAGGCTTGGCTGGGTGATTTCAACTTGTCCTCTGCTCTCTACCTTCTCAGAGAAGCAGATCAGAATACTGACCATTGTTTTGAAAGACTGAGTGATGTGTTTAGGGATTTTTATGCTTTCTTCATGGGCTTCCCTAGTGGCTCAGTGGTAAAGAATCCTCTTACAATGCGAGAGACGCAGATCTGATCCCTGGATCAGGAAGATCCCTTGGAAAAGGAAATGGCAAACCACTCCAAAATTCTTGCCTGGGAAATCCCATGGACAGAGGAGCCTATTAGGCTACAGTCCATGGGGTTGCAAAAGAGTCAGACACGACTTAGCAAGTAAACAGCACCAACGACAATGCTTTCTTCAGCACAGATGTCAAAAACTCAAGGAACTACAAAGGGCCAAGTAGACAACCAAAGAGGACCGGGATGAATCGGAGAGCCATGTCCAGTTTCAAGTGACCAGCCTTTTGCACTTGACCAGAGGGAACAGTGTTGTCAGCACCATTTTATTTTCACAAAACATAGATCATCTTCACAGAGAGATTTGGAATGTTAGCTAGGGAATAAAAGACTATACATTAAAAAGTTTTTATACTTTATAAAAAATTATAAAATTCCACTCTCTGAAATGCAAATAAGTACCTATGGCTGCTTATTAGCGAGGATTACCCACCTTCAGCAAGTAGCCTATGTTCTGGTGTGGGTTGGTGCATGGGGAAGCGTAGACGGGAAGGGAGGCACCTTGGAGACCTTGTTTCCAGACTCAATTTACATTTCATCACCTACAATAAACAGATTTCTTTTTCATTAGGTGATGGGGCAACCCTTTTCTTGTTCTAATTTAGTTGACACGAATTTCACATGGTTCTTTCCTCATGGACTCCATTTGCCTAATTACAAAATCAGAGTGAAAATTTCCTAATCTTTACTTCACATTGAAGATCAGAAAATAAAGGAGTAGACATAGATGATTCTGACTGAGCAGTGTGCTAGGAACAGGGCCACATGGAGAAGAGGAAAAACATAACATCCAGGCTATTATTTGACTTAATCAACATGAAAACTATGCATATTCTGACATATACTAAGGAACTGAAGCATATTTGAATGGGGAAATGACCTATGTGACGCTATCAATCTTTACTGTCAATTCTGAAATTTTACGAAATTTAATAACTGACTTAGGACTTATGAACTATTTTCTTTGTTGGTGAGCTCTAAGTTTAAGCTAAGAATTTTTTATCAAATTAGTAAATAAGGTATCTTTTAAAGCCATTATCATTTATCTGTATGTAGAATTATAATCACTCTTGTGTCCAATTTATAATTGTGGATGTTAAATTTTATGGAGTCAAATAACTAGAATATTAGAAAAATCTGTGTCTCCCACTAGCAACTTTCTTAGACCACTCATCTTTATTTCAGAAAGGGAGCCAAAATCAATTTATTTTGATGATAATGTGTGTGTGTGTGTGTGTGTGTATTATATTGGGTGTTCATGTGCATGTGTTTATGGTAAGGTGTGTGCCTGTGTGTGTGTGTGTGTGTGTGTGTGTGTGCTTTCCCAGAGAGTAGCTTTTGGTGTTTACAGACTCAGTGGTGTTGTGAAATTTTACTTATAAGACACCACCTTATGAGATGCTAAGTTCTTGTGATTACCCCTAAATTTCTGTCTTTCTCCTTGCTTGATGCTTTGGTTTCATGCCTAGCTCCTTTCCTCTCTCACAAGCTTAGTGACTTGTCTCCTAGGACTCTCTTCAAAGCCAAAAGTAAGTCTGCTAATAATTGACTTCTATTTCAAATCCTTTCTTCATTTCTTACAGGTTAGTTTATCTTCCATTTTTCACTACCTTGTTACATCATTTCCTGAATTCTTAGATCTTTTTCTTTTCTCAACCCATTTTTCTTCCCCACTTAGACAATGCTTTTTTTCTTTGCTGCATCATCTCTCCTGAGAAATGAACTCACAGTTTCTTCCTCATCCCTCTCCTCCCTATTTGCCTCTTTCTTCTTTTCTCTTCTTTTTTCAAGCCTTCTTACTTCTTCAGTTATATTCAAACAACATTTAAGGCAGCTAGCAAAGATATTTACAGCAGAGTGAAACAAACAGTTCCTGCAGCTCAATATATTAAAAAAAAAACCAACCTAATAAAAAATGGGTGGAAGATCTAAATAGACATTTCTCCAAAGACATACAGATGGCCAAGAGGCACATGACAAGATGCTCAACGTCATTAATTATTGAAAGTGAAAGTCATTCAGTTGTGTCTGACTCTTTGCGACCCCCATGGACTGTATAGTCTATGGGATTTTCCACGCCAGAATACTGGAGTGGGTAACCTTTCCCTCCTCCGGGGGATCTTCCCAATCCAGGGATTGAACCCAGGTCTCCTGCATTGCAGGCAGATTTTTACCAGCTGAGCCATAAGGGAAGCCCAAGAATACTGGAGTGGGTAGCCTATCCCTTTTGCAGCAGATCTTCTCAACCCAGGAATCAAACCAGGGTCTCCTGCATTGCAGGCAGATTCTTTACTGACTGAGCTATCAGGGAAGAGGGAAACACAAATCAAAACTACAATGAGGTATCACCTCACACTGTCAGAATGGCCAGCATCAAAAAGTCTACAAATAATAAATATGGAGAGGATGAAGAGAAAATGGAACCTTCTTATGCTAATAGTGGAAATGTAAATTGGCACAATGACTATGGAGAACAGTATGGAGATTCCTTAGAAAACTGAAAATATAGCTACCATATGATCCATAAATCCTACTCCTGGACATATATCCAGAGAAAATCATAATTCAAAAAGATACATGCACTCCAGTAGCATTATTCATAATAGCCAGGACATAAACAACCTAAGTGTCCATCGACAGAAGAATGGATAAAGATACAGTATATATACACAAGGGAATATTACTCAGCAATAAAAAAGAATGAATTAATGCCATTTACAGCGTCATGGATGGACCTAGGGGTCGTCATACAGAGTGAAGTAAGTCAGACAGAGAAAGACAAACATCATATGATATTGCTTATATGTGGAATCTTAAAAAAAATGGCACAAATAAACCTATATGCAAAAGAGAAATTGAGTCACAGGCGTAGAAAATTAATTTATGGCTACCAAGGAGGAAAGAGTGTGGAGGGATAAATTGGAATACTGGAATATACACAGTGCTATATATAAAACAGATACTAATAAGAACCTACTGTATAGCCCAGGGAACTCTACTCAATGCTCTGTAACGGCCTATATGGGAAAAGAATCTTTAAAAGAATGGACATGTGTATACATATAATTGATTCACTCTGCTGCACAGCAGAAACTAATACAACATTGTAAACAACTATAGTCCAATAAAAAAGTTAATTAAAAAAATGAAAGAAATTTAAGAGTGAGACATGAAGAGAGTTGGGATAGAGAATGTGACATGAGTGAAGAGTGAGTTTAGTACACAACCTCAGCCATGAGTTGGATTCCCCAGAGACTCCTTGCTTTTTTCTCTTGCTCGTCTTGTTGATCTTTCTCCCTGGAAGCAGGTCAGAGATAACTTCTCGTAGCTCAGGGTCAAAAGGCACTGTGATCACTTAGTCAACAGTTTGTTGGTGCCATTGCTAAAGGCTGGGGTGACAACAACTGGCCTTGGGAGAGTGTCCAAATACCAGCCATTTTACTACTGACACCAGCCCGTACTGACAACTGCTTTTCAAAGGGAAAATGCCAGTCATGAGGGAGTTGGGTGTCAACCTCCATCTGCATTTAGGCCTCATCACATGGTCACCCAAGGACGGCTCATGGATCATCCCCAGTTGCTATCAAACTGCCTCCCTCAGGCTGCACTTGCCCTTCCCTTTCTAGTTTTGCAAAAGCCCCGCAAGAAGGTGCCAGAGACCAGTTCTACCATTTACCTTCAGGCCCTGGGCTGGAGGTCATTTCTGACTCTGGAGTTTTCTAAGGTTTGGGAACATGGAAATTTCTTCATGACTGGTTCCACTATTGATCTTGAGATCCTTAAATATTTCTTCTTGGCTTCTTCTGGAAATTTATGCTTGTTTCTGGGATCCGTCTTGTTCTCTGTGAACACTCAGGCAGAGTATTCATTTAATTTTTTTTTTTTGCTTCTTCTGGCAGTAAATTTCCTTTGCCATTTCTTTGACCCCTTGTTCTTTATGTACTTAAAAATGTCTTATTTGTTTCAATGTCTTATATAATTTATCTTGTGTTCATTCTGCACCTTTGCTTGTTTTTTTCTTGTTTTTCACACTGCCTTGATTTTCCTCTGTAATAGTAAAGGATCTCCTCCACCTGTATTTTACATCTTGCCTAAATGCTCCTTCTTTGCCTTTGAATGATCTTCCCAACACCTACTTTCTCTCCCCTCATTTCCTTCTTCTCCCTTGTCTTGGTATTTATTACCATGCATTGCCTATTGGCTGGCAATCACTTACATTGCTTTTCCATTTTTTCCTTCTCCCTGCCATCCTATTGCTTTATCCTCCTGTCACTCTTGCCATAATTTCTCAGCCACCAAAGACTATTGTGGTTTGAGATGATTTGCTGCTGCCTCTACAGCAGGCCTTATTACGACACAGAAGGCCAGCCCACCCATCTCTGCTTTCTTCTTACAATAAACAGCCAAGTTAATTCAAGTTCCTATCCATCGTATAAGAAATCACTCTCCAGCCATATGGGATAACTTATGGCTGCAAATAAAAATTCCCTGATGTTTTGCTCCTCACAAGTTTTCACTTCCCCAGCACAGCGTGGGAAGTCCAAGATGTTAAAATCCCCAGGGAGTGCATATTTTCATGAAAATTCACTTTCTACATCTAGAATGTTTCTTCCACTCACAGAGACGTGACTTTCAACAACATTATAGAGCACCACAACTTTTCTAGCCCAACGCCCACCTCTGCATGTGCTTCTTTTTTAAGGAAGGCAATTTTGAGTTGTTGACCTATTTTGTTTTCTTCAATTCATGAGCCAGAGGATTAATCCTAGTATAAATATAAGCCTTAAGCTTTCTTTCTCTGTAGCTTATGAATAAAAGATTACATTAAAACCAAAAGGCATGTTTCATTTAAATGGATTCTGTTTCTGGGGTCTTGTGTGAGTGGGTTCAGGGCTACTTTCTACACTGTTCACAATGGCAATGCTTGGCTTTGCCTCAAAGTCAGCCACTCATGTGCAAATTGACTCATTCATTGATTCATTCTTCATTCCAAAGACTGTTCAGGACAGGGACAAAGCTGGCCATATCATTACTTTGACCCAGCCCATTTTCACACAGTTTGGTATAACTCATTTTTCCATAGCTGTCGTCCATACCTGTTTTTTAGATCTTGACTGATTACTGTTGACTGAGAGGTTTCTTGAGTCGTGAGGTCTTACGTAGTCATTAGTACATCCACTGCTTGTGGAAAGGAATCAGCAGGCATGGGCTGTTCTCTGGGCCTCACTCCTGGATCACCGTGGGATAAAGGAATTAACTGTTGATGTCTCTTTTTCAGTGTATATATCTTAAGAGAAATGTTTTTCATTCTCTCTGGATCACAGTAATGCCTTGAGTGTGATAGGACATGGCCCTAGAAATCAACAGAAAGGAAGAGCCAGATGCTGGTTAATATCACTAGTTAAATAGATTTGCATTTATGGTGTTAGATTTAACAGGCTTGCCTGGTAGATTTCCAGTCACCAGTCTTCTGAAAGCTCTATTCTCTGAAGTCTTCTAGAATTAAAGATGATACAGAAGATGATAGCTTTTACCTGTCCTAGCCTCTTACAGGGTGTTCTAGAGTACAAGGACTTTTACAGTTGTTTGATAGCCATCACTTCCATTTTTTTTTCTGTGTTTCAGTGACACATCTTCAAAATGATCATCTTTGAAATACATTGCTGAAGTACTTATTACGCTTTGAAGTATACCTTGGATATATGCAACGCTGTGTTATTACCTTCAATTTTTGGATCATCTTCTCAAAAGTGGCTATATGTGGCATACTGTCAGGATTTAGGGTGATTTTCCCTTTCCTCCTCTAAGAAAATCAGTAAATAACTTCCCCATCCTTATTGTAGTTCCTGATTTTTTTTTTATCAGAAAAACATTTTATTCCACTAAATATAGCCTTGGTAACAAAATAGCCCTAGGAGGAGTGACATAGATTTACATTTAACCAAGGTTTAAACAAGTGATACTGGACTCTTTCCTGGGCAGATTTGGCTGTATGATGGAGAGACATCCTGGGCTCCTGAATGGTAGGAGTGAAACTGAAAATAGATTCTGTCACCCTTACAATTTTGTCTTTGCATTTTCTCAGTCCCTCTTATCACTCAATCCCCGCTACCGTTATTTTTTTTAAAATTGAGATTTAGTTGATTTATGGTATGATGTACCTTTCGAGTGTACAGCATAGTGACTCATAATTTTTAAGGATTATACAGGATCTCAGCTACTTTCACAAAGCCTTAATTTGTTTTGTATGTCTCTTGATTCTTCAGAGTCCATGATATTATGCTTTATGACTAAGGTGGAGACAAGAGTCACAGAACAGACTGGTGGAGATGGGTCCAGGGCTGTGGGAAAATCACCAGGAAATAAATCAGCTTTCCCCACTCCCCTTAGCCAGGAGGGCGTCAGAGGACCCTGTTTCTCCAGGGGCTTCTGTTCCTGCCACTCAGTGCAGAAGTTTCAGGTGGGGGAGACACATCTGGAAGGCCAGCATTCTCCCTTCCTACCCCTAATGATGAGCCATTTTGTTTTCGCCCGTCAGCTATTGCCTCAGTATGATTCATAGAAAACTACCACAAAACCTAGCGGCATGTAGAAATAAATGCTCATTTCTTGCTTATAGATGTGTTGGTTGGCTGATCCAGGCTCAGCTGGGTGTGGCTTAGTCTATATCTGGGTTCAGGTCTGCTTCATGTGTCTTTTGTCATTCTGGGATCTGCAGCTCCAGGAAGCTATTTTTATGGCCACACTTAAGAGAATCTACCTGCAATACAGGAGACTTGGCATCAATCCCTGACTGGGAAGATTCCTTAGAGTAGGAAATGGCTTACCCACTCCAGTATTCTTGCCTGGAGAATTCTATGGACAGAGAAACCTGGGAGGTTACATCCAGTGATACACTGGCCTTTAAGTGGGAGATTATAAGGAAATAAATTCCCAAGGTTGTTTTGAAGCTTTCCAAGTGGTGCTAGTGGTAAAGAACCTGCCTGTCAATGCAGGAGACATAAGAGAATGGGACTCGATCCTTTGGTTGGGAAGATGCCCTGGAGGAGGGCATGGCAACCCACTCCTCTATTCTTGCTTGGAGAATCCCATGGACAGTCTGACGGGCTACAGTCCATAGGGTCACACAGAGTTGGACACGACTGAAGTGACTTAGTATACACGCGAGAAGGCAACCTTGCTGAGCAAGCCAATTTTCAGTTGTTCTAGCAAACCCCGATAAGCCAAGGCAAATGATATGACTAAACCCAAAGTCAAGGAAAGAGAAAGAGAATTTTTTTGACCAGAAGGGCATGTTGGGGGTGTGAATATTTAACACAAACTGTAGGAGGTTGGGGCCAATAATTAAGTATAATATAGGCTTCAATTAGACAACATTAAAACTATTGGACATGCTTAAAAGCTCAGGCATTTAAAAGATGGTTGGACTTTTAAAGTGTAAATATTAATAAGAATAGCATATGTTTATTCTTATGGTGAATTATAAAATAATAGAATATTTTATTTTATTCCAAGTTCCTTCATATTCAATTTTATTTGGAGTCTCAGACCAAATATAGAATATATGTAAGTGTGCCTGTGTTTTTAAGCATTTATTGAGCACTGACTAGAAGCTAGGCATTATGCTGAGGACTTTTATGTCCATTATCTTATTTATCTTCTCCCTGTTCTCATGGCGCTAGTGGTAAAGAACCCACATGCCAATGCAGGAGATACAAGAGATGCAGGCTCGAACTCTGGATTGGGAAGATCCCCTGGAGAAGGGAATGGCAACCCACTGCAGTATTCTTGCCTGATGAACCCCATGGACAGAGAAGCCTGGCAAGCTACAGTTCATGGGGTCACAAAGAGTCAGACACGACTGAAGTTACTTAGCACACACACACACATGCACACACACACGCTGTTCCCATGAAGATGGCATTTTTGTCCCCTTTTGAGAAGTCTAAGCCTGAAGGAGCTTATGTGACATAACGAAAGTTACAGAGTTATTAAGAACTAGAAGCAAAAACATATTGAGTGGATTCAAAGCATTTTCTCCTCTTTACTGTGCTGTGTCCTGCCCACCCTTCATGTGAAATCAACAGGCTATGACGTCAATGTTATCATTTTCATTTCACAGATTTGCAAAAAGAGAAACCAACAGAAAAATGGATCATGCAGAGAAATAGACAAGGAAAATGTATAGTGCAGCTGACATGGTGCACAAGGGGTGGTGCCCACACCAGAGCTGTCGTATCCCAGACAGTCCCATGGTGGCCTCAGTGCTGGACTCAGACTGCCTGCTGGGACATGGTTATTTTTAAACCACTGGTGCATGTTGGTGCCCTGTCCCTTCTTCCTGCTGCCTCTTTCTCTCTGGGTTCTTCACTTCTCACCTAGAGCTGCCTCTTTACGGATCTCTTGGGAGGATGGTGCTATGATGAAATTGCATTGCTACACTCCCTACCTCTCTGCCAATTTGGGTTTATTTCTGTTCAGACACGGATTTGACCAGCAGGGCTATTGAAAGTTATATGCTGAATTCATTTCAGGTCGTTCCCCAAGCCTGGCCCACAAAAGGAAATCAAGCAAAGGATTCTCTGGCTGTTTTTAGGAGGCACATTCTAGAGAATGGAGAATGCTGGGCTTAAGTGCCAGCGCCTCCAGGGGTGCGGATGATGACAGCTCAAGGCTGATGTGTGTTTACAATTGATTTATATATTTATATGAAATGATTTTCTAGAGCAGTTTTGGAAGGGAAAAGAAGCCACAGAAAGCAATTTGAGGGAATGAAAAACTTGAGGGAACAGCAGCTTGACTTACTTGACTTTGATTATTGGAGGTTTTTGTCTCAGAGTGTATTGACAGCCTAAATTTCATTCTGTTACACCTCCTTCTGCATCTCTGCTTCTAAGTTGTAGAAACCAGTGATCTGCCTGAATTTGGTGACTGTTAGAGTAACCTGGGCTCCAAAATCACTGCAGACAGTGACGGCAGCCATGAAATTAAAAGATATTTGCTCCTTGGAAGAAAAGTTATGACAAACCTAAACAGAATATTACAAAGCAGAGACATTACTTTGCCAACAAAAAGGCCCATCTAGTCAAAGCCATGGTTTTTCCAGTAGTCATGTATGGGTGTGAGAGTTGAATTATAAAGAAAGCTGAATGTCAAAGAACTGATGCTTTTCAACTCTGGTGTTGGAGAAGACTCTTGAGAGTCCCTTGGACAGCAAGGAGATCAAACCAGTCCATCCTAAAGGAAATCAGTCCTGAATATTCATTGGAAAGACTGATGTTGAAGCTGAAACTCCAATACTTTGGCCACCTGATGCAAAGAACTGACTCATTTGAAAAGACCCTGATGCTGGGAAAGATTGAAGGCAGGAGGAGAAGGGGATGGCAGATGATGAGATGGTTGGATGGCATAATCAACTCAATGGACATGACTTTGAGCAAGCTCTGGGAGATGGTGAAGGACAGGAAAGTCAGGTGTGTTGGGGTCAATGGAGTCACAAAGAGTCAGACATGACTGAGTGACTGAACAGCAACAGAGTAACTTGAATGACAAAGCTCTCCTTGAATACTTTCTTAGTAACTTCCAGAGCCAAGGGAAGGCAGGCCTTTCTTTGCCCCAGCCAAGATGTTATTCTGGACACCATGCCCTCTTTCATGTGGGACACCTTCCACTGGGTTAAAAGCTGGAGCAAAAGATCCAGCTCTGAGGCCAGGATTGGGGAGGAGGAATGTGAGGGTCTACTTCTCCCTCTAGGCATTAATGGAACGCTGGCCGCTGTAATCACTGAATCTCAGTGTTACCAGGTTAATAGTAGTTAAAAGAAATAGTGACCTGAGACTAGCATAGTCTTGGATGGGATGCTGAAACAAACAACTTGTCGCAAAGTTGGATGTAAGAGGGAATGTAACATTAAGTGGGGAAGGCATTGCAAATGCAGCTTCTCATATTGATGCTCTGGTTCTGGTTCATTGCTTAGTAATATCAGAGTGGGGAAGGGAGAGAAACCCAAACCAGATGGAAAACAGGATAAACATATACAGTGGGAAAAGCAGTGAACTGACGCTGGGGAGACTGGGCATTGTCCCCTTCTCATGGGCAGTGAGGTAGTTTGGGGAAAGTCACTTACTTTGCTCTACCTTTTGTGAAAAGAATTACAGCTGAGCCCAAATTGCTTCCTATATAAAGTTGATTTAAGAATCAAATCAAATCAAATCAAATATGTGAAAGCATTTTGAAAATGGGAAAGTCCTACCCAAATATCAGGGTTTATTAAACTTTCTTAATCCTGCCATTCCACTGCCCTCTCCCCTTAAAGAACAGAGAACATGTTGGCACAGGATGATGTTCACAGTTTGGAAGGAGGAGTAAATTGTTGCCTTTGCACCCTTCATGCTAACAGCTGTCACCCCAGCTCTGACAGCTTCTTCGAAGTTTCCAGCCTGAAAGTAAGAAAAGAGGGTTGGGTCAACCTCCCGTCTCTACTCTGCTATGATCTAAAGCTTATTAAAAAATTATCATCTCTTCTTTTACCATATGCTTAGAAAGAGACCATGAAGGAAAGCTCTTGACAATCTTCTTAACCTGTTTTTCATCTGGTTTGAGTTTCTCCCCTCCCCCACCCTGATATTAGCAAATTATAGAATATAACCAGCGCATCGGGAGAAGGCAATGGCACCCCACTCCAGTACTCTTGCCTAGAAAATCCCATGGACGGAGGAGCCTGGTAGGCTGCAGTCCATGGGGTCGCAAAGAGTCGGACATGACTGCGTGACTTCACTTTCACTTTTCACTTTCATGCATTGGAGAAGGAAATGACAACCCACTCCAGTGTTCTTACCTGGAGAATCCCAGGGACGGTGGAGCCTGGTGGGCTGCCGTCTATGGGGTCACACAGAGTCGGACACGACTGAAGCAACTTAGCAGCAACCAGCACATCTATACAAGAAGAAACATTTTGGAAATCTCCCCCACTTAATATGTTATTCCTTCTCACACAAAACTTTGTGATGAGTTATTTTGTTTCTCAGTACCACATCCAAGAAAATTTCCCATTCAGTAATATTAATAATAATATATTTTTAAACCTTGACTTAAAATTACGGTAAGTGCCAAGAGGCTCTAGTTGCTATTTTGTTGAAATAATATCAAGTTCCCTGTGATGCTTTACATAGCTGTCATCTCTGTGATATGATACGTCCATGATTTATTGACCTACTAAAAGTGCTGTCATTGACTTGTCATAATAAACTTTTCTTAAAATATGAAAGCATAGAACATTGAGTAATAGCTCAAACCAGGACAGAGCTTCAATTAGGTTGTGGGATTTGGCAGCCTAAAGTTCATCTTTTATGCTTTGAAAATGAAAGTCCTGCCTTGGCTCCCTCACACTCCTTACCTCCCTGCCCCCGCCCCCGCACCCCTCCTCTGCACCCAGGGTTAGTTGTCACCAAATAGATTGGCAGAGAGGAGGGGACAGCATGTGAGAAACTCTGAATATGAAGGACTGACCATAAGCTTCATCCTAAGGGTCAGTGCTGAGTCTGAAAAGGCTTTCTGGTCTCAGCAGAGAGAAATTCAAACTCCAGAATGCTCACCCAACTAATTTGTATTCACTGGGGTGGGGGAGAGGTTAATTTTTTTTCACAAAGAGAAATGTATTTAGCCCTGGAATCTGAATTTATTGTCCATGGATAGGGTAATAGGGAGAAATTTTGAATCGGGGGGACCCAGATAGACCCATGACAGCATGGAAGGTTCGTAGTTAGGTTTCTGCCTCCCTTCAGGGATCTTGCCTCTGCCCTGTCTTGCCTGCTGCCTGGTCCTTTAACTGGTTCTGAAAGAGGTAGATCCTAGTGGCTTGACCACTATTATCCATTGAAATGTTCATACTCTGACTCTGATCTCCTCAGGTTCAGCAGGCTCTTCTGATGAATTTGTGGTGATAGGACAGGGCTGGGAGATCCTCCTCATGTCATACACATGTATTTAAAATGGGGGTTTAGGCAAATCAGTAAAGGTACAAGTCCCAGATCCTTGGAATCTAGGAGTGGAGAAAGGTAGGGGGACAAGGGAATAAGATCGGTGAAGAGGATAAAAGGGAAGGCTAAAAAGAAATGAGAAAGGACAGATGAGAAATTCAAGCGATAAACTACAATCTCAAATAAGGAAATGCAATAAAGCATTTATGGGTATGTATTTTTATAAATACATATGTACAAACACACAGCCAAAACCTTAGCAGATTGATTCAGTTCAGTTCAGTTCAGTCGCTCAGTCGTGTCCAACTCTTCGTGACCCCATGAATCGCAGCACGCCAGGCCTCCCTGTCCATCACCAACTCCCGGAGTTCACTCAGACTCACGTCCATCGAGTCAGTGATGCCATCCAGCCATCTCATCCTCTGTCGTCCCCTTCTCCTCCTGCCCCCAATCCCTCCCAGCATCAGAGTCTTTTCCAATGACTCAACTCTTCGCATGAGGTGGCCAAAGTACTGGAGTTTCAGCTTTAGCATCATTCCTTCCAAAGAAATCCTAGGGCTGATCTCCTTCAGAATGGACTAGTTGGATCTCCTTGCAGTCCAAGGGACTCTCAAGAGTCTTCTCCAACATCACAGTTCAAAAGCATCAATTCTTTGGTGCTCAGCCTTCTTCACAGTCCAACTCTTACATCCATACATGACCACAGGAAAAACCATAGCCTTGACTAGACAGACCTTTGTTGACAAAGTAACGTCTCTACTTTTGAATATGCTATCTAGGTTGGTCATAACTTTCTGTCCAAGGAGTAAGCGTCTTTTAATTTCATGGGTGCAGTCACCATCTGCAGTGATTTTGGAGCCCAGAAAAATAAAGTCTGACACTGTTTCCACTGTTTCCCCATCTATTTCCCATGAAGTGATAGGACCAGATGCCATGATCAACTGTCACCAAATTACCTTTGAGAATACAAACTTGAAGGTAACTTTTGACCAGATCAAATTTTATATAAACTATTAAACATTCTCTCTCTCTCTCTCTCTTTTTTTTTTTTGGTTTTCTTTAGCTGCAGAAGGATTGAACGGGAAATTGTCACCATCATTTTTTGACCGGGAAAGCAGATTTTGGGAAGATCACTGTGTATCTGTAGCAATATATGGTACATATCTTTGAAGTTTTGTTACACTTTAGCATCATTTGCCAGGTTAAAAGTATAAATATATAAGTATACTTAAATAAATGAAAAATTTTGAATGTTTACCAAATGACCATGCTTCGATCATCTGGAGATATGAATCACTGACTCGGTGGACATGAGTTTGAAGAAATTCTGGGAGATGGTGATGGACAGGGAAGCCTGCCATGCTGCAGTCCATGTTGTTGCAGAGAGTCGGACACGACTTAGTGACTAAACACCACCACCAAATGACCATGCTTGTATCATCTGGAGATAGGAAGGCTTGAACAAGGCTCCAACAAAAAAACCCAGCAAACGAAGTAAGCTCGACAAAAAGTCGCCAACAGGTAACAAGTCGAGATTTGTGTAGTAGGATAAACAAAATTTATGTAGAGAAAAATGCTTGTGTTTTAATTTCAGGAAACTAAAAATGCACTTGAGAAAGATTTCTGATTTTGTTGTTGTCATGATTTCACATTTTGAGATTACAGAAGAAAAGATATAGAAATTAACTTCACTATTCAGCCAGTCTTTTCAAGGTTAATGCTTGATGTTGTTGGTGCTAATGGATCAAAAATACTGAGGGTTGTTCAATTATATTTTCCCAGGGTAGAATGCTAAAAAGATGTCACTAAACCTATAACATGGAATTGCTCAAAGAATAAGATAAGAAAGCATTTTGGGAGAGGGAGATTTCAATGGCTCTGTAAACTTAAAACATTTTCAGTTACCTGTTACTGGAAAGACATTCGAGATGGACCTCTTATGGTTACTGTAGGTCTTAAGCCTCTTGAGAATAGGTCTGAGTTAATTAGTCAGTAGACTACAGGGTGCAGGAGATACGCTAGGCACTGTGAGGATTCTTTCATTTTTTTTCTCTTGCAAAAATTTTTATTGAGCTCATGTTATTTTCTAGGTCCTCTGGGAATTGCAACCAGCACAGCAGTAAAGACATCTTAAGACTCTTCATGTTGTTTACATTCTAGTAGAAAGAATTGATAAAATATGGAAGACTTTTTTATTTTAAATCTCAAATTGCTGGATTGAAATGAAAAAAATACATGTGAAAGAGCAACATGATAGTATATAATAAAAAGGGCATATGTTTAGACACTCGGAACTTCTAAAGAATAGAAATCCATGAGCTATGGAAAACTTTGCAAGAAGATCCAGTGTTTTTTGGCCTTGAAAGATGAAGGAGATTGAGAAGAGAAGAAAGAAGGGGTTCTTGGCAGAAAGAACATCAGTGGGTAGGGAGGGGAATAAAAGGATCTACATCCTCTGTATCCTCAGCAGGTCCAGATGGGTACCAAGAACCGGATGGGCATCTTCCAGGAATATGCCTCCTTGTTCCTCCTTTAAGCTCTTATTATCAACAGAATGAGGGAATGGCTGACTTACAACACATATTAGCATTGGTAATATTCCTTTAATATGACACACCAAGGGGATGCCTTTACCTATATTTGAAATCGATGCCTTGTTGGCAGAACCCTTTTTTGGAGCTGGAATGCAGGTCCCATGGGTCTCATGTTGCTCTTCCCTGGAAAAGCTGGTAAGAAAACAGGACTGGACTTGTGACTCACAGGAGCCTGGCATAGGACACAAGGAATTTGGTGTGGCTCATTCAGGAAGCCAGTTGATTAAGACTCAGATAAACCAAATTTAAAATACAAACCCCTATGCTCTTCAGAGGCTATTTCAGGATGAAATT
This sequence comes from Bison bison bison, assembly GCF_000754665.1. NCBI lineage: Eukaryota > Metazoa > Chordata > Mammalia > Artiodactyla > Bovidae > Bison > Bison bison. The sequence goes on from NW_011494787.1 coordinate 3,971,142, forward strand.
TAGAAGTTTAAAGGAATTTTTTTTCCCCTTGGGGAAGGGTTAGGTGGAAAGGAGACTATGTAGGGAGGTGAGGGTGAGGTGAGTAAGTTCTTTTTTTTTTTTTTTTTCACATGGACTTTCACATGGTAAAAGGGATTGTAGGTCCAAATTGAAACACGATTAGTTTAGAGAAAGTCAGTCAAATCCTTTGTTTGCTGTTATGGGAACCAAACAACTGCTGAATTGAATGATCCTAATGTTACAGTTTTCTTTCTCAGCTGTTCTTAAAAACTTGTGGAGACATTGTCTGAGTTTACATGTCTTAGACTAATTCTATAACCTGCATAATCTGTAGGAAAAAAATTAACTGCATCAGAGATAGACCTAATATTACAGGAAAAGAAATGTCTGGAGTGCACACAAACAACTGCAGGAAAATAAACTTTACATTCGAAAGAGCAAGAAAAGCATTTGAAAAGTATAATTACAAATTTAATAAGCTGCACAGTGCTTCTTGAAGGACGAGCATGTGTCTTCTGAAGAGGTCTGGTGTGTCTTTGCTACACAGCTTGAGTTAATGAGCTTGTTATACTTTGACATGAAACCCAATAGAGAGAGAAGCAGCTAAGAGAACACGTTTATTTAAAATAAGTGAGGGAAAAGATTGAATAAATAAATACATGTGAGAGAAGATGCAAATCTTCCTGGAAGAAGAACTCTAAATGCAGTAAGTAGATTCTCCTTCTCCAGGAGATAAAGCTTAACTCTCTTCCTCCCTCTTGAGTGGGTGTTGGATGTGATGACTTGCTTCCAAAGAAGAGAGTATGAGAAGGAGAAAATAGGAAATTTACAGTGGAGAAACCTGGCAGGTCTCACCTTCACTGAGTGAGCAAGGTGAATTATAAACACTAATAAATCATGTTGATGTCCATAGACCTTCTTCTATGATGCAATACTTGGCATCTGTGCTATTCTTTCCCAAAATCCAAAATACCAGCCTGATCATGACAGAACATCTGTTAAACTGAGGAATATTCTACAAAATACATGACCAGTACAAATAATAAATGTTGAAGAGGGTGTGGAGGAAAGGGAACATTCCTACACTGTTGGTGGGAATATGTTTGGTGTAATCACTATGGAAAATAGTATAGAGGTCATCTAAAAAGCTAAAAATAGAGTTATCATATGGTCCATCCATCCCACTCCTGGGCATATATCCAGAGAAGACTCTAATTCAAAAAGATACATGCACCCTAGTCTTCATATTAGCACTATTTACAATAGCCAACATATGGAGGCAACCTAAATATCCACTGACAAATGAATGGATGAAGTAGATGTAATGTACATATGTATATACATACATATACATGTGATATACATGCATACATACACACACACAATGGAATATTACTCAGCAGAAAAAAAGGAAATAATGCCATTTGCAGTGTCATGAATGGAACTAGAGATTGTCAGACTTGGTGAAGTAAGCCAACAGAGAAAGGCAAATATTATATGATACTGCTAATATGTAGAATCTTAAAAAAAAAACAATCGGTACAAATGAACCTATTTACAAAACAGAAACAGAGTCACAGATGTAGAAAGCAAAATTATGGTTACCAAGGAGGAAGGAGGGGGAGATAAATTGGGAGATTGGGATTGACAGTACATACTACTGTATATAAAATAAATAACTAATAAGAGCGTACTGTATACCACAGGGAACTGAACTTGATATATATATATACACACATACATACTGACTAACTTTGCTGTAGACCTGAAATTAGCACAACATTGTGAATCAACTATACTCCAAAAAAATTAATTTAAAAAGTACATGACTGTATTTCTCAAAATGGCCAAGGTCATGGGAAACAAGGAAAGACTAAGTGGGTGTCACCAGAAGAGACTATGGAGGCATAATTAAATGCAAAAATGGCATCCTGATTTGAATCCTGGAATGGAGAAAAGGATACTACTGGAAAAACTGGTGAAGTCCAAATGAAGTGTGAAGTTTACTTAATAGTTCAGTTCAGTCGCTCAGTTGTTTCTGACTCATTGTGACCCCATGTATCGCAGCATGCCAGGCCTCTCTGTCCATCACCAACTCCCAGAGTTCACTGAGACTCACATCCATCAAGTCAGTGATGCCATCCAGCCATCTCATCCTCTGTCGTCCCCTTCTCCTCTTGCCCCCAACCCGTGCCAGCATCAGAGTCTTTTCCAATGACTCAACTCTTCACATGAGGTGGCTGATCTCCTTCAGAATGGACTGGTTGGATTTCCTTGCAGTCCAAGGGACTCTCAAGAGTCTTCTCCAACACCACAGTTCAAAAGCATCAATTCTTCGGCGCTCAGCCTTCTACACAGTCCAACTCTCACATCCATACATGACCACTGGAAAAACCATACCCTTGATTAGATGGACTTTGTTGGCAAAGTAATGTCTCTGCTTTTCAGTATGCTATCTAGGTTGGTCATAACTTTTCTTCCAAGGAGTAAGCGTCTTTTAATTTCATGGCTGCAGTCACCATCTGCAGTGATTTTGGAGTCCAGAAAAATAAAGTCTGACACTGTTTCCACTGTTTCCCCATCTATTTTCCATAAAGTGATGGGACCAGATGCCATCATCTTTGTTTTACGAATGTTGAGCTTTAAGCCAACTTTTTCACTCTCCTCTTTTACCTTCATCAAGAGGCTTTTGAGTTCCTCTTCACTTTCTGCCATAAGGGTGGTGTCATCTGCATATCTGAGGTGATTGATATTTCTCCTGGCAATCTTGATTCCAGCTTGTGCTTCTTCCAGCCCAGCGTTTCTCATGATATACTCTGCATATAAGTTAAATAAGCAGG
>NW_011494787.1:3974081-3975053 GCF_000754665.1 Bison bison bison
TGGTGTCATCTGCATATCTGAGGTGATTGATATTTCTCCTGGCAATCTTGATTCCAGCTTGTGCTTCTTCCAGCCCAGCGTTTCTCATGATATACTCTGCATATAAGTTAAATAAGCAGGGTGACAATATACAGCCTTGATGTATTCCTTTTCCTATTTGGAACCAGTCTGTTGTTCCATGTCCAGTTCTAACTGTTGCTTCCTGACCTGCATATAGGTTTCTCAAGAGGCAGGTCAGATGGTCTGGTATTCCCATCTCTTTCAGAATTTTCCACAGTTTATTGTGATCCACACAGTCAAAGGCTTTGGCATAGTCAATAAAGCAGAAATAAATGTTTTTTCTGGAACTCTCTTGGTTTTTTGATGATCCAGCGGATGTTGGCAATTTGGTCTCTGGTTCCTCTGCCTTTTCTAAAACCAGCTAGAACAACTGGAAGTTCACGGTTCACGTATTGCTGAAGCCTGGCTTGGAGAATTTTGAGCATTACTTTACTAGCATGTGAGATGACTGAAATTGTGTGGTAGTTTGAGCATTCTTTGGCATTGCCTTTCTTTGGGATTGGAATAAAAACTGACCTTTTCCAGTCCTGTGGCCATTGCTGAGTTTTCCAAATTTGCTGGCATATTGAGTGCAGCACTTTCACAGCATCATCTTTCAGGATTTGAAATAGCTCAACTGGAATTCCATCACCTCTACTAGCTTTGTTTGTAGTGATGCTTTCTAAGGCCGACTTGACTTCATATTCCAGGATGTCTGGCTCTAGGTGAGTGATCACACCATCGTGATTATCTTGGTCGTGATGATTGTTTTTGTGTAGGTCTTCTGTGTATTCTTGCCACCTCTTCTTAATATCTTCTGCTTCTGTTAGGTCCATACCATTTCTGTCCTTTATTGAACCCATCTTTGCATGAAATATTCCCTTGGTATCTCTAATTTTCTTGAAGAGATCTCTAGTCTTTCCCATTCTGTTG
>NW_011494787.1:3975153-3993159 GCF_000754665.1 Bison bison bison
TCTTCTATTTCTTTGCATTGATCGCTAAGGAAGGCTTTCTTATCTCTCCTTGCTATTCTTTGGAACTCTGCATTCAGATGCTTATATCTTTCCTTTTCTCCTTTGCTTTTCACTTCTCTTCTTTTCACGGCTATTTGTAAGGCCTCCCCATACCAATAATGATTTCTTAGTTTTGGCAAGTATATCATGGTCATGTAAGATGTCAGTATTGAAGGAAGCTGGGTAAAGTATATGTAGGAACTCTCTATTATCTTTGCAACTTCTCTGTAAATCTAAAATTACCACAAATGTTTACTGTTCTTTCTTTTTTCTCATGTCTCTTCTCCATCCTAATTTCCATAAGTATAGGACTTTTACCTTTACTTAATTCATCTGTTTCATGACAGGAGAAACCATTCTTTGCTAAGTAGAAGCAGATTAAAAATACTTCCTCATTTAAAGCTCTTTGGCTTTTTTATATTTTTGGGTTTCTCTTTGGTGCCATGAGATCTCAATATATTTATAAAGCTCTTGAATTATCTTTACTTGTAAAATCATGAGAAAGTAAATTTTCAAAAAATCTAAAAGAAAGTGACATTATCTCCCAAAGATTAGATTCAGAAGATTGTAAGTAGCTAGATTATCAAGTAAGGATGTGTTTCAAGTGAAAGACCAACTATATTTTTAAATGCCACCAATCATTAAAGTTCTGTTATATAAATCTCACATCCTTAGCATAGTATTTCAGAATATCCAAGTGAAGGACAAAGGATCAAAGATATTCTTTCTTCTTATTTAAGGGTCTTCTTTCATTTTATTGCAAGGCCCTAGGGTAGCCTCTCAGCTTAGCCGGTGTTCACCAATCACTTGCTAATAACTGGAGCTGAAAGAGGGCTCTGCCCTAATGCCATTATGTTCAAGAGCCATGATTGATTGTGTTATAGTATGTTTTTGAAACCTAATTACTGTCTGAGTGAGTATCTGAACTCATTAATCTTTAGTCCTGTAAATAAGTAAAATTGACTAAATAACTGGATTTCTCTAATGATGGCTTAGGTTATCTTTGGACCTACTGCCTTGCCCTACCCTCTTCGGGGCAGCAAATTATTTTGCTTAATGGTAATTGCTCCCCAGTTTTGAAATCAATTTGTAAAAGTCAGCTTATAAAACAATTTTCTGTGTTGCCCTGTGATTGCTTGGTCCCTACTCTGTCTTTGTGGTATAATGAGCACATCCCATGATGTGTTCACAGGCCCTTGTATCTGCTGATGACCCTCCTTTGTGAGGAGGGTCACATCACTTAATGAGATAAGAGGCTACATGTATACACAAGGAAGAGGGATGAGTTGGAAAAATGGCTTTATTTTTCCTTAATAACTTTGCCTTGATTTTTTCCTCCTCACCAAATAGATGAGAATTTCATGTAGCAAGGCCTGTTTCATATACCCCAATAATGTAGTAATCAGTAAAGGTGATTCCCTTCTCTTTTTGATGTGTTTCAGCTCCAGCATAACTAGGATGTGGCATTTCACTGCACATTCTTCCTTCTCTTATTTTTTTTCATGTTTTCCTAGTTGTTACCATTTTAATATACATTAGACCTGTTTCCCAGATAGTAGCTCTATAAGAAAGAGGATTAAGCAATGCTCACATGCATTTTTGGGACTTCTGCTTCCAGTCAAGATGGAGTAACACAGGACAGATATGGTCTCCTCTGATATAAATAAAAGTCAACCCATTGGACATCAAGCATCAAAGGACAGAGATGCTTGAGAGATGAGACAATTGAATTGAGCCCTACAATTGCTACAGTTTCTAGCCTTGAGAATAATTATAGGCTGTGGCTCATGGAGAGAGGACTCCCTGAATAAAGAGATGAAGCTTGGAATCTGGAGAGACCAAAGCAGCTAGAGGTCACAGGACAGAATGCCAGAAAAGGAAAAACTAAATAGAAAGAAAACTTTGGATATCTGTAGAGGGTTCTCTTTGAATATTCAGCTGAGCACTAATTAGCAGATGTGAATGAAAAAATTACCCTGGAAGATGAAAGAATTACTTGTGAGTGTTACATGGAACCGGACCTGACGTTCATGCAAGGCAAAGAATAGAGCTTGTTTACCCCAGTCATATTGGGAAACACCACTATTCTTTGGACATTTTGTAGAATTTTAGGAGATTTTTTGCTTTGATAATGAAGAACAAATAGCTCTGTAGCTAAGGCTACCTAGCAAATCTGAAAAGCAAGCTAGGCATGGACCAAAATTTCCAAATAACTTAATATCTCAGAGTCTAGTTAAAAAATATTTACAGGAATTCAAGAATACCTAGCACCCAATAAAATAAAATTCACAATACTTGGCATCCAATTAAAATTTATCAGACATGCAAAGAAATAGGAATATATAAACCATCTGAGGTGAAAATCAATTAATCAAAATCAACCTAGAACTAACAATAAAATTAGAATTAGCAGACAGGACATTAAAGATAGTTCTTATATTTCATATGTTCGAGAAACTTGAAAAAAGATTGAACAAGTTAACTAGAGACATGGAAGATATAAAAAAAAGATCTAAACCAAACTTTTAAAGATGAAAACAATTGACATGAAAAACACATTTGATGGGGTTAACAGCAAATTAGATATTGCAGAAGAAAACATTAGTGAACTTGAAGGCATAGCAATAGAAATTGTCCCAAGGGAAACACACAGAGAAATAAAACTCAAGGTAAAATAGAGAGCATCAGTGAACAAACAACTGAAATCAGTCTAGCACGCATGTTACTTGAGAGGGAAGAGGAATGAAACATAAAAATACTTGAAGAAATAATTTCTAAAATGCTTCCAAATTTGATGAATACTGTGAATCCACAGATCCAAGAAGCTAATGAATTCCAGTCTCAAGAAACAAAGAAAACCATCCCACAAACTGTAATCAAATTGTTCAAAACTAGCACTATATTAGATCTGAAAAACAGAAAAAAGAAAAAAACAAAACCAGATTGTATACAGAGGAACAAAGGCCAAATGATGGCATATTTCTCATTAGACCTGATGTTGGCAAGAAGGTGGGCTTCCCAGGTGGTGCTGGTGGTAAAGAGCCCACCTGCCAATGCAGGAGACGCAAGAGACTTGGGTTTGATCCGTGGGTCAGGAAGATCCCCTGGAGGAGGGCATGGAAACCCACTCCAGTATTCTTGCCTAGAGAATATCTTGGACAGAGGAGCCTGGTGGGCACAAACCATAGGGCTGCAAAGAGTTGGACACATCTTAAGTGACTTAGCCTGCATGCAAGCAAGAAGACAGTAGAACAATGTCTTTAAAAGTGTAAACTAACAGAAGCTAAAATTGTATACCCAATGAACGTAGCTTTCAAAATGAAAACAAAATAAAAAGTTTTTCAGACAAATGAAAACTGGAAAAATGTATCATCAGGAGACCTGTATTATAAGAAATGTTAAAGCAGAGAGATGATACCACATGGTAATATAGATCTATACAATAGAATGAAGAACATTAGGAACATTAGCTATGTAGATAAATATGTAAGGTTCTTTTTTCTTATTAGCTAAATCTCTTTAAAAGACAATCGACTGTTTTAAAAATGCTGATACACAGTATATGGTATAACATGTGTACCCGTAAAACATATGATAACAATAACACAAAGACCAGGAAGGGAGTAACGGAAGTATTGATATATGCATTGTGAATCCATTTATAAGTTAACATTTGTTCAGTAAGGATGCAAAAATTGTTTACTTAGCATCTATTATGTAATAGATTCTATTCCAGTGTCTACAGATATTATGGAGAACAGAACAGATAAGACGCCTGATTTCATGAATAGTACATTTCACTGAGTCGGCAGTAAACAGACAAGTGTATACAAATCAACAGGATAATTATAGACTGTTGTAAGTGTCACAGAGGAAATAAACAGGATGCTATAATAAAGGATAACAAGATAGACAGGAATAACTTAGAGTGCTCAAGAGGATTATGAAATGATAAGGCCATTTGTCCTGAGACCCAGGAGATGAGAAGAAGCCAGCCCAGTTGAGAATCAAGTGAGAGGATTCGAGGTTGGGATAACTTCCAAGCAAAGGCCCTGAAGGTAGGTAAGAACTCAACTATTTCTAGAAACTACCCAAGGGCTCCTGTGGTTAAATTGTAGTGAGAGAGGGATAGAGATGCTGCTGGGGCAGAGGTCGGATCACAAGGGCCTTGAAGCCATGGTCAAGGATTTGGACTTGATTCTAAGCACAGTAGAAAAACATTGAAGAGTTTGAGCAAGGGACTGCGATGTATGGTTTACCTTAAACAAAAAGATGATTTTGTTGTAGTATGGAGTATGGAAGGCAAGGATCAAGAGTGGAAATAAGGAAGCTGGTCACAAGTCTATTTCAGTGGTTGAGGGAAGAGGTGTTGGTGGTATGAATAGAGACAATGGCAGTAAGAAGGGAAGTAACTGTATTAAACACATGTTTTGGAAGAAAAGGGCTTGGCGATTTAATATGGAGGCCAGGGAAAGGGAGAATCTAGTAAGTAGTGGATCTGGGATTTGACCCAGATCTGTCTGAGTCCAATTTAAAAAATTTTTTGTTTTCAGTGCTGCCGTTAATGTGTCAAACACTCCTTATGAATGGCATATCTCGCCAGTCACAAAAATATTTAAAAGCAAAGATCCATAGTCTTTGCCATTAAGGACAAAAATAAATGACAATAAAAGAAACATACTAGGAACTAAATTATACCAATAGGTCCAATGGAAGAGGAAGAGGATGGATGGGTCAAAGAATGCAGACTCAGAAGAATGTACTTTCACAGGGAAAGAGAGAGCACTATATGCAGAATGAGTGGCTGGAGCAAGGACCTGCAGTTGGGGATTCACACAGACTTTTCAGAGAACAATAGCTAAACTATGATGGCTTAATAGCAAAACAATAAAACAAAACCCTGAAGAGAACTGCTTTTTAATAGGCAGTTGTAGGTGGAATTGGACAGCTTAGAATGATTGAACGGTACTGCAAAATCTTTAAATGGCAACCTTCAGATAGACCAATTTATCATCATTGCAGAGCTATTGATTAAGATTGGAGAATTGATGTTATGTATTACATACACACAGCAGTCATTTTAAGTAAAAGTTAGGAATAGCAGTCTTTCATTGCCAAGCATGTACCTGCAGCCTGAGACAAATGCTGAAAGCAGAAATTTGAAATTTTTCTCATTGTTTGAGGCTTTTCTATCATGTGGCAATGGCAACCCACTCCAGTACTCTTGCCTGGAAAATCCCATGGACGGAGGAGCCTGGTGGGCTGCAGTCCATGGGGTCTCGGAAGAGTCGGACATGACTGAGCGACTTCACTTCCACTTTTCACTTTCATGCATCGGAGAAGGAAATGGCAACCCACTCCAGTGTTCTTGCCTGGAGAATCCCAGGGACGGGGGAGCCTGGTGGGCTGCCGTCTATGGGGTCGCACAGAGTCGGACACAACTGAAGTGACTTAGCAGCAGCAGCAGCATATAAATGAAAGGCACCTTCTTTTCCCCTTCTCTTCCCTTGACCTTCTTCTTGAAATAAGAATGTACTGGTGGTTTCTTTGACTGTGGTAGTCACCTGTGATCTGTGAGCAATATCAGGATGCACAGATGTTGTAAATGGCAGTAGGCTTACCCATTGAGAGTTTTCTGAAATCTGCACCAGACTCTAAAACAACAAGATTAGCCCAATTGATCGGGCCAGTGGAAAGCAGCCTCAACTTTGCCAATCTTACAGAGTCAAGGAGAGAATCCTCAACTGACACTAAAATTCTTTGGTTTGGTTCTGTAACCAAAAGGTGGCCGTTGCTAAACTTGAGCCCCAACTCGAGCACTGGAGGTTTGAAATTCACAATTTACTAGCTCAAGTTACTTCCACTTGAGTCTTCTGTAGTGAAAACCTTTCCTCTTTCCAGGTGTTTCCAGCTGTGCAATAAGAAAAAATAACAGAATCATCTTCTTTCTTTATTTTTTTCAGATCAAACTCCAAACTGTTTCAAACAAGGAATAATTGGTTTCAGTGAACTTTCTCTTCATCTCTTCTTGCATCCCACTTCCAGTAGTTTGAACTTATTTAGGTTCTAAAAACTTTTTTTAACCTATAAGTTACTGGGCAAGTGTGTTACTCATCACACTCTGGCTTTGTATACACACACACACACACACACACTTTATAATTGCTAGACCACATGCTCAATTTAATCAAATGATTCCTACACCATCAAATAATTTATTTGGAAAGTTTATAGCTTGAAAATTAATTATAGTTTTAAAGAATTTATGACTGGCTTGATGATAGTAGTGGAAAGTAATGAGATAGCATTTTAACACTCAAATACAAGCAATAATATTAGCTCTATACAGCCAAAATACTAGGGCAAAGGAATAAAAGAATGCATTTCTACAGATCGGTATTCTGTTTACAAACCTCTCACCTCCACACAGGGAATACATTTAAATTTCTATCTTGCCAAAGATAATAAGATACATTTCTAACATTTGATTCATATCAGCTTTCAAGCCACAGTTTCAAGGAAGGCCAATGTTCATCTAATAAATTATGTATATATATATATATGTACTTATGAACATACTGTATATATGTTTACATTATGTATATATTTATGTATATTATGTATATATATATGTAATACAAGCTGCTTCTCTTTGGGAGAAGGTTGGTTCACTGGTAATTGCTAATCCCCCTTCTAAGAGCTGGGTGTGTTCAAAAACGAAGAAGAAGTTTGGACGCTGGTGGGGGCCCAATCTTCAATACTAATCCTGAGTGATATTCATCTGTTCTGGTCCTTGATGATGCCTTGGCTTTTTTAACCTCTGCATATTTGCTGACCCAAGTTCAATACTGCGGACCTTCTATTCCCCCCAATCTATTTCCACTGCTTCTACCCAGCCTTTCAGGACCAGTGAAAACCCCACAGCCTTTGCAAGGACCCCTGACCACACCAACCTGACCTGATGTCTTTCTCTTTGAGGTCTCTATTTTGGGCTCTTTGTTGGTTTGAATTGTTTATGCCCTTCTCATGTCTATCGGTTCAACCTCCCAACTAACCATAGATAGAAGAATATGAAAGATGTCAGAGAAGGTGATCACTTATTGCAGATTTCTTAATTTGCAAACTTCTGATCCAGTGCTCTTTTGACTGTCATACTATCCCTGATTAACATTACCATTCCCATTAACTTCTGGGGCTTCCCTGGTGGCTCAGTGGTAAATTCAGGAGATGCAGTTTCAATTCCTGGGTCAGGAAGATCTTCTGGAGTAGGAAATGGCAACCCACTCCAGTATTCTTGCCTGAAAAATCCCATGGCAAGCTACAGTCCATGGGGTTGCAAAAAGTTGGATATGACTGAAGCAACTGAGCATGAACGTATTAACTTCTGAGGGCAATGATTTAAACTTACTGAACCATTTATGCATCATTAAGTAAACAGTCATTTAGCGTCTATTGGGTATAAGGCTCCATCCTAGACACTGGAGACATAGTGGCCACCTTAAGAGAGTGACCTTGACCACTCTTTCAAAGAACATGTATTTTTGTGAAGGATAAAGTAAATAAACAGAACAGTTTTTAGAGAAAAAGTTCTTTATATATAAAATTGAAGAAGCTAAGTGGGGTGGTAGGCTACAGAGGGATGGTGAGAGGAGGATGTTACTTTAGCTAGCGTGGTCAAGCAGAAGAGTTGGTATTTGCCCTGAGATTGGAATGATGGGTTGGGGGCCTTCTTGGGGAAGGGTTCTGGCAGAACAGTATTCCACTCAGAGTGAAGAGCAAATGACAAGGACCTAGGTCAGAATGCACTTGATATTTTCGAGGAGAAAAACATCAGTGTGGCTGGAGGGGAGTCAGAAGGAGGAAGTGGAACAGAAGTGGTGAGAGATGTCGAGGTAGGTTGGGCCCCAAACATGCATGACCCTGGTAAACCAAGTGAAGAGCTTGCAATCATTGTCATTGGAAGGAGAAAGTGCAGGAGAGCTTGATGTAGGAAGTGACATTATGTGAGATGTGCTTGAAACTGATGACTCAGGGGGAGGTTTAATTCTTTCTTTTTTTCCCCTTTGTCTTTCTTTTTCTCTTGCTTTACCTTTTTGAGTGTTATACCATATATAAGTGGTATACATACATATAGTTATGAACATACATCATAACTGTTCAGCTGCATTAATTTTAGCATACCTATATAACCATGGAAATACACTCATGGTAAGATATAGGCAATCCCAACACATCCCAAGGGCTTGCTCATGCCCTGTCCAGTCATTACCTCCATCACTAAAATGAGAACTTCTCTCATCACAGATTAGTTCTGTCTGTTTTTGAACAAAACATCAATGAAATCACATAGTATGGACTCTTTTGTGTCTGCAAAGTATCACTATGTAAAAGTTTATGAACTGAATATCCCACAGTTTATCTTACAAATGATGGACCTTTGGGGTGGTGTTGTTCTGAATAAAACTGCTGTGAAGACCCTTGTATAAGCCTTATGGTAAACATACATCCTCGTTTAGGTTGGATATATACCCAAGAGTAGAATTGCTGGGTCTTAGGATTTATATATTTAGTATGTACTATCAAAGAGTTTTCCAAAGTGGTTGTACCAATTTATGCTCCTACTTAAAATGCATGAGAATTCTAATTTTTCCCATTCTTACAAACACTTGGTATAATCAGTCCTTTTAATTTTAGCTGTTTGGGTTGGAATATTATGGGTGAGGGGTCTCATTGTAGCTTTTTGCAAAGGAGTGGAAGGGGTTGTTCCTTATAGGTTCTTATGATTATGTTGTTAATTATACAGTTTGGTTTCAAAGTTTGGTTTTCAGGCTTCCTGGCTTTCATTCTCTTTTCCCAACACTACATTATTACTGTTTTCTTTTTTTTCCCCTTGCAATACCCCCAAGAGTAGTATAAAAACCAAACAGGCTGATATGACATCATCAGTTCATTGTCTTTTAGGAATGTGAAATTTCATTTTTTATAGAGTGACCTTATTCCAAGCTAGAAGGGAAAATAGAAAACAGGGCTTAGAACTTGAAAGAGAAAATTTGGGTCAGGCTCTGGCTTAATGCAGTTTCCATTCTTGGAGCCAAAAGGCCTTCTAGTCTATGCACAAAGGGAATTGCTGGGGTGGGGACTGTTGGTTTCATTACATGTCATTGTAACCACTGCATCAGAGTGTCTAGGATTTTACCCTAATGATGAAATTAAGGGTGTTATGCTTCATTTCCTGTTTTGGAAAGCAGTATCTGGCTTAAAAAAAAAAAAGACTAATTGAGTATTGTTTTTAAAAATTGGGTTGATAATTCATCATATCATAATTAAACTAATTCGAATACTATTATTTTCCAACGGCTTTAATGAGGTCTTCCACTTGGCAGAGAACTGTGAGACTCAAAAATATTGCCATTTGTTAAAAGATGGAGAAACTCTGATGACAAATGACTCTATTCAGCTGTCTTTTGGTTAATAAGATTTATGCATTAATCTAGTTATACTTTGTTCCCTCGAGTTTGGCAAACTTCAGAAGTTTTCCGATTTTCTACTGTGTCTCTCCTGCTCCCCACCCCCATCTCCTCCATAGAGAATTCCTGGCGTCTGAGTTAAAATAGGTGGAAACATTTTCTGTTTCCAGCCGAGGCTCCCCAGCTTGGTTGGAATGCTCGTCTGGTTGTAATAGAGCCTGCTTTTCGGCCAGCAACTCTTAAAATAGCTCCTCAGCTTATGAAGCAGAAAATAGAAGTTTGGGCAGACCAGTGTCGGCTTACAGGATATTTCTGCTGCTTGCTTTGGGGGGCACTGTTGCTCTAGCTTGAGAGCTGAGAGCAGGACTCTGGTGAGTGATGGCTCTCCATTGCGCAATTTTGTATCTGCACTTCTTGTCAAGTAATCATTACAAATGTTTCTTGGAGGAAGGAATTGGCTCTGAGCAGAGGTCTACCTCTCCGAAGAAGTGAGGCCCTGAAGGGTGGGCACTGATCAGTCCAGGGTAAAATTTTCCCCTTTGACAGTGTAATTAAGTGGTAATTAACCAAATAAGTGTAAATGTTGAAGGCTGAGATAAATATCTACATTTCCTTAATCTATTTTTCCCCTCTAAAATTTGATAAAGGAAATTTGGATTTAATGGAGGATATATGTCAATTTTTTTTTTTTTTTAAAGATTGCAAATCTGTTTAGAAGGAACTTGGGTCCACGAGTTTGGATTTCTACAGGAAAACTTCACAGCGTATAAAGATAGAAGAGATACCATAAAATGCAGACGTGCTATTGCAATAATTATGTTAAGGAGGCTTACTGGAGCTACCTTTTGGAAACATCTGGTTTGTTCCTGCTCTTTCCACATCCTGCAGATGTTGCTGAACCCATGAAATGTACTGACAGGAGAACATATTAGCTCACCAAGTCATTCCGATGAATAAAGCAAAGAGCCTCTTAACTTTCTAAAAAAAAAATCTAGTTAGGAAAGAATTCTGCTTTCAGAGCAGGCAGAGATTAGGCCAATAATTGAGAGGGGCCCAGGGCCTTCTAAAAGTGTCAATAGTGATCTGTTCTTGCCAAAGGGGAAAAGAGATGCTTTGTGGAGGGTCAGCCAGAGTAATAAATGGGAATCTTTGAAATTCAAGTACTTTCTCATTACCTTTCTTGGTTAGTGATTAAAAATAGGGCTGAGGACAGGCCAAGGGAAGCCCACTCCTTCTGTGATCGGTATTAGAGCTCAAAACTCCGAAGTTGGTCTCGAGTTCAGCTACTCTGCCTCACCTCCTAGCATCTGGAGCTGAAGTGAGACTCAGAGGCAGGTAGACTGCTCATGTGGCTGAGGCAGGCGCCCTGGGAAGGGGATGCATAATTGAGGTACCATCTGTGGCATGGGGCTGATGACAGCTGCACGATGCCCTGACACTGCTGTGTCAACACCCTAGGCAAGCAGGAAAAGACAGGGGCAGGCACATGTATGCTGAGCCTTCGGGAGAGCAGACATAGGCATCCCTGAGGGGGAGGGCCTGGGGAGTTTAAGTTTATTAAATAGGAGTTGGTTGCCTATGAGATTAACACCCTGAAATAAATGCAAAGTTAAGAAATATTTTGGTCTCCAGCCCACTTGGCAGGAAGATTAGAAACCTGGAGTGGTCAGAAGGACAAAGCCTTAAAGGGCCAATGTCACATTTTGTTTGTGCCCAGCTGTGATCTCTAAATTTCCCTATCATTTACATCATTCCTTTGGATTATAGTGTCATGTGATGTGTTCCGAAGACCCTATTAAAATGTGTAACAGATGTTTTTCTGGCCACCGGCCTGGCAGACATGAAGGATGCACTCAAATAAACCCATCTATGAGAAACTAGTATTTTTCTGGTTCAGCTCTGAATTGTTGAACTCCAGTTACTGATGTCTGGCCCTCTTTGCCCTTTTTCCTTTAGGGCAGAAAGGATAAAATCTCTGGGATGTCTGAGAAAAGACCTTCTTGCATGTTCTCCAAGGGTTTCTGGCTTACTTCGGGTCACTGAGAAGGGGGTCTCTATTGCTTAAGCCTCTATTGATCTGAAGGAGATCAGCCCTGGGATTTCTTTGGAAGGAATGATGCTAAAGCTGAAACTCCAGTACTTTGGCCACCTCAGGGAAGAGTTGACTCATTAGAAAGGACTCTGATGCTGGGAGGGATTGGGGGCAAGAGGAGAAGGGGACGACAGAGGATGAGATGGCTGGATGGCATCACTGACTCGATGGACGTGAGTCTGAGTGAACTCTGGGAGTTGGTGATGGACAGGGAGGCCTGGTGTGCTGCGATTCATGGGGTCGCAAAGAGTCGGACACAACTGAGCAACTGATCTGTTCTGATTGCTTAAGCCAAAGCCTTTCATTTCTTCAATAGGTTTTCATCTATGTTTCCACCAGGAATCTAGCTCCTGGCTGACTACCCCTGCCCCTAGGTCAGGAGAAATCTCTTATTGAAATTATATAAGAGCCCCCCTCCTCCTTGGAAAATGATTTTAAATCCTCCTTAACTTTTCTCTCCACTAGCTTTACACCTTCCTTCTTCTCTTTTGTGGCTGGCAGATTTCTGCTTTTTTAAAAAAATTCTTATTTATTTATCATTTTATTTTTGACTGCACTGGGTCATTGTTGCTGCCCTGAATTGGTACCCTGAACTGGGCATTCTCTAGTTGAAGCAAGAGGTAGCTACTCTCTAGCTGTGGTTGCCGGGCTTCTCATTGTGGTGGCTTCTCTTATTGCAAAGCATAAGTTCTGGATCACATGGGCTTAGTCACCCTGTGCATGTGGAATCTTCCCAGACCAGGGATCAAACCCATGTCCCCTACATCGGCAGGAGGATTCTTAACCACTGGACCACCAGGGAAGTCTGCAAATTGCTGCTTTTGATTCTTCAGCTGTATTTCTCTAAACCCAGTTGATAGATTAAACCCAATATGACTAGTTTTTAAACTTCTTTGGGAACTTTTGACACTAACATAAATCTGTAATTTAAGGAAAGAAGTTCAGCATAATTGTCATTACCATCATAGCAATTTTTAACATTTATACCACTTTTTAGCATGAATGACTTGCTTTCCTGTCCATTATTTCTGCCAACCCTTAAAGCAATATTGATATAAGCAAGGCAGAAATTATGATGCTGGGGTTACAGGTAAAGAAACAATGCTCACAGAAAGTAAAGTATTCATTCAAAGTCATGCAGCCGGTTCAACTGAGATTCAACCCATTTTAGATTCCAAGCTCAGTGATTTCCTAGGCATAGTGAGCCCCTATTAATACTTTAACATGGTAGGAACTTAAAAAGATTGTCCATAGAATGGGAATGTTTTTGTAGGGCAGTGTAAGTATGCCAAGAATTTGAGAAAGTCAGGGATCCAGACAAAAATAGAGATGCAGAGTCTAGAACTACTTTTCCCTAAAATGTATGCTGCAAGATTTCAATAGATGTTATTGTCAGGAAAAGAACTCCATAACCAAAGAGACTTGATAAATATTAAATTAAACAGCGTCCTGAAAATTTTCTGATTATAGCACTCCCAGAGCCTTTGACACGCATCCTGAATTGCCAAGGCAGATCAGATGCGCTATGAGCATTTGCAAACATGTTTGACACAAGGCCCTTCTTGCCTAAAGCATCTCATGAGAACAGACTTGGGGGCTCACCATCATTTGCTACCTAAAATGAAGGTGAGTCAGGCAAAGAGGGGAAGGGTGGGAATTGTTCAGAGGTCAGGAAAAGATCTAGAAGTCAGGTTTATTCTGCTAATTACTGAATCAAAAATTCGATCACTCAATTTGGTTGATTTTGTGTTAAGGTCCTAGAAGGCATAAAACTGGGATGTCAATATTACAGATGCAAGATTTTATTGAAGAGAAACTGACAAGACTGATGGAGGGGACAATAGAGTGAGATGACCACACAGAAAGAGAATGGAGAGCAGGTTTTTGATGCGAATGCCAGTAAGTAGTCTTGGCTGTGTGACTTTGGTCGTCACTATGCCATCTGGACCAGAATTCCCTCAACTATAAAATGAGCAGAATAGACTAAGTGGTTTCTTCTCAAGGTTTAGTAACTTTATAAACAAAAGTTATACATTAAAAAGGGAGATAGTGACTGTTTAAGGTGGAGATGGATTGGGGAGTTAGTTTCTTGAGGAATTTTTATTTCTATGAGGTGCTGCTGCTGCTAAGTCACTTCAGTCATGTCCGAGACCCAAAATATATAAAAATTGAATTCCACAGTGTTTCTTTCAAAGAGGGGCATGAGAAATACTGGAATAAGATTTCATAGTCTGATAGATAAATGGATAAACAAGATGGGATATATATTTACAATGGAATATTATTCAGCCATAAAAAGGAATGAAATAATGCCACTTGCAACAGTGTGAATGGACCTAAAGATTACCGTATTAAGTCAAGTAAGTCGGACCAAAGCAAATACCATATAACATGGCTTATATGTGGAATCTAAAAAAATAGATACAAGTGAACTTATTTAAAAATAGAGAGAGACTCACAGACATAGGAAACAAATTTCTGGTTACTAAGGGGGAGGGGGTATAGGGATAAATTAAGAGTTTGGAATTAACATATATACATTACTATGTATAAAACAGGTAACCAATAAGAACCTACTTTATAGCACAGAGAACTATACTCAATATTTTGTGATAACCTATAAGGGAAAAGAATCTGAAAAGGAGTATCTATCTATCTACTACTGAATCAGTGTGCTATACACCTGAAACTAACACAATATTGTAAATCAGCTACGTTTCAATAAAAATTTAAGAGTTCACAGTCTGAGAGCAAAAGTGACTCTGGCCCAAGAGCCCTTGAGTCTTGGAGTGTGATGATGGATGTGAATTTGCCATCTATCCACCACTGACACCCTGGGTGATCTGAAAGTCATTTCTTCTCTCTGAGAGATTTGGACTCACTGGGAAGCAGAGGAAAAGAAAAACTGAATGTGAAGGTCAATACTATCAGGTGGACATGGTTAAAGCCCACATCCCTAAAATCCGAAGTGCTGAGCCTCCTGGAAATCGCGACGGCTTAACTTCTCTGTTCCATAGATGGCCGTCAACCCTGTGCTGATTGGGCATAGAAAGTAAGGCAACACAAGGTTACCTTAAGTCTTTGTGGTGACTGGATTTGAGAAGGAAATAAGACATGAAATTTACAGCAACATTACAGTGTTGCGTTAGATCCTGCCTGGGCATCTCTGCTTGTGTCAGGAGGCAAGGGACCTCAGCCATGACCCAGCAGGTCAGTCCAATGCAGAGTTGTTCATTCTGCTCCTCTCTAATCGCACTAAACTCTGCAACATTGAAATGAAACAAATATTAAGTGGGAACACGTTAAAAGGCTCCTGAGACTTATTCCTTGGTTGTAGAAACTCTAGGATTCTTTGATGCTTCAGAATTTTCCACAGCAGCAGCGTCTACAAAGGGCAGCACAAAATTTGACCACACAGTTTAGGAAAAGTGGCCTAATAGAAGGAACACAAACTAAGAAGAACCCCTCTCTTGCCATAGTCAGTCATCACAAACAGAAAGGTTTTTCCATGAGTCTGGCCAACTGCACTGAACCAAAATGGCTCAGACAAGGCCATGTCTATCTTTGAAGTGTTCTTAAGGGTGATTCTGTTATTTAAATAGGGAACAGCAATTTCTTAGGAAGTCCCTTGGCTGATAATACATTTGTTTTGACTTGTATAGAAATCATCTCATCTTAGCTGTTTCTAAGGCATGCCAAAAGTAAGCTGAAAAGTGAAAAACTAGTCAACTGGACATTTCTAACTATCTGGATCCTTAACAACATGAATAACAAACATCTATTTCGCCAGTTAGCATATCTTTCTTGGAGAAAATAATGGTGTCTTGCCACCATAGATGTTTGAGTCCCTGTGAGTACATGGGTAGAAACAACCCATCCAAACTCATCTCATATGAGATGGCTAGAAGGTCTTGTCCTACTCTGGAATTAAAAAGCTATCCTTAAGCAAAAACTGACTTTTCCTTCCTGCCTCTCACATGTTCAGTGGCTCAACAAATATATGCTGATGCAAAAGTGGGCAGTTCCAGGGAGTTCAGATCTCCTTTTCCTGGTCAAGGAGCAGGATGACATTGATTTTCTTCTCTGTAGAGCTTTACTCCTCACCAGCTATGAATACTTTTTCTTCCCTTTCTCTCACAACAGTCTCTTCTTCTTGCTTCTTCTCAGACTATCTCCTCCAGGACAGAATTCATATCCTGTTGCTTTGTTATCCTGAGCCTGTCTGGGTACTGTGCACATAGGAGGTGTTTTATATTGACTGAGTGAATGATGTTCTTTTAAGAAAACACATAGACTTCTCCTGAAGCCAGAACAGCCTGTCCAGGCCCTTTGCTTTTCTTCTTTAGATAAATTTAGTTTCCTCTTTTTATCTGTTACCACCTTTTCTGCCCCTTGAGGTTCTTCTCCATGCAAATTGGATTAAGATACACTGCTCCAGCTCCTCCTCTCTTTCATTTCACTCTTGCTATAGACTGAATGTTTGAATCCCCTTAGAATTCATATGTTGAAACCTAATCCCTAATGTCATGGTGTTTGGAGGTGCAGATCTGGGGAGGTGATTAGTTCATGAGAGCAGAGCCCTCATGAATGAGGTTATTCCCCTTTAAAATACACACACACACACACACACGCACATGCACACGCACACACACACATATATATGGGGCTTTCCCAGTGGCTCAGTGGTAAAGAGTCCACCTGCAATGCAAGAGCCACAGTAGATCCGGGTTCAATCCCTGGGTCAGGAAGATACCCTGGAGGAGGGCATGGTAACCCACTCTAGTATTCTTACGTGGAGAATCCATGGCCAGAGGAGCCTGGTGGGCTACAGTCCATAGGTTCACAAAGAGTCAGGCACAACTAAAGTGACTTAGCATGTATATATATATGACTATTGCTCAGCCATTAAAAAAAATGAAATGATGCCATTTGCAGCAACATGGATGGGCCTAGAGATTATTATACTAAGAGAAGTAAGTCAGACAAAGACAAATATCAGATCACTTACATGCAGGATCTAAAAAATGATGCAAATGAATTTGTTTACAAAACAGAAACAGACTCGCAGACCCAGAAAACAGATTTACGTTTACCAAATGGGAATAGGGGGAGGGCTTAACTAGGTTTTGGATTAATATATACACACTGCTGCTACTGCTGCTGCTAAGTCGCTTCAGTCATGTCTGACTCTGTGCGACCCCATAGACGGCAGCCCACCAGGCTCCCCTGTCCCTGGGATTCTCCAGGCAAGAACACTGGAGTGGGTTGCCATTTCCTTCTCCAATGCATGAAGGTGAAAAGTGAAAGTGAAGTCGCTCAGTCATGTCCGACTCTGAGCGACCCCATGGACTGCAGCCTACAGGGCTCCTCCATTCATGGGATTTTCCAGGCAAGAGTACTGGAGTGGGGTGCCATCGCCTTCTCCAATATACACACTACTATACATAAAATAGAGCAACAATAAGGACTTACCATATAGCAAAGGGAACTATATTTAATATCTTGTAATAACCTATAATTGAGAAGAATCTGAACAAGAATTATATGTATATATGTGTATATAGCTGAATCACTGTTCTGTACACCTGAAACATTGCAGAAAAGAGACACCCCAGAGAGCTCCCGTGTCCTATCTGCCATGTGTGGACACAGAAAACAGATGACTGTCTAAGAAGCTGCCCTCTCTGAACACACAATCTGCTGGTGTCTTGACCTTGCACTTCCCAGACTCCAGAAGAAATACATATCTGTTGTTTATAAGCCACTCGATCTATGGTATTCAGTTATAGCAGGTGTAATACAGCCTGCTATAAGACAGCCCTTGAAAATAAGCCCTCTCTCCTCATAAAGTTTTCCTTTCTGATTATTGTAGGGAATCACATACAAAAATAACAAACAAAATCATACAGTGTTCTGATAGTCTTGTTTCTGTTCTGTAGCTCTAACCCCTGTGAAGTTTGCGTATGTGTGTGTTTTTTAGTAATTTCTTTCCCTGAGTTTGAAAGTGCACTCTATTCACTGCTAGGAAAGTTAAAGTATAAAACTGTATAAATAAGATCACCTATAATCCTATAAGCAGAGATAACCAGTATTAACATTTGGGTATGTTATTTTATCTGTTAATGCATATGTGACTCTTACATACATACACATATCTATAATTGTTAACTCAAATTTTTGTTTTGAGTGTATTCTTAGTTTTCCCTGCCTTGTAGTTCTAGTTCATTCTACTCAGAAAATAGTTTCAATAGTACTTTTTCTGTACTCCTAAGTGACACTGGTAGTGGTGGGAATAGAAATGAGGTTGAGGAAAGGAGAAGAAGAAAAACAGGAACTACCCCTGTACTCAGAAATGTATGAACAGATTAGAAAAGTCTAGTTTCCCCTCATGAAAGCAATTATTCAACT
>NW_011494787.1:3993352-4014250 GCF_000754665.1 Bison bison bison
AAACCAGGACATGGGATATATTATTAAATGAAAAGAGACATAAAACCAAGTATACAGTCAGAACAAAAATTTGATTTAACGATTATACATATGTGTGTGTGTGTGTGTGTGTGTGTGTTTAAGGGTCACATACACACTAGTTAGTTCAGTTCAGTCGCTCAGTTGTGTCCGACTCTGCAACATCATGGACTGCAGCACGCCAAGCCTCCCTGTCCATCACCAACTCCTGGAGCTTACTCAAACTCATGTCCATTGAGTCAGTGATGCCATCCAACCATCTCAGAATAATTATAAAATCACATCCCCAAATGTTGATACTGGTTATCTCTGTTTATGGATGATAGGCGACTTGTTTTCTTATTTATGCAGTTTTGTGCTTTCCTTGCAGTGCATAGTCTGGTTTCCCTTCATAAAAGCAATTTTTCAGCTTCCTCACCTCCATTCCCATTCCCATCACCACCAGTGTCATTTCAGAGTACAGAAGGAGTGTTTGATAAATATTTTCTGAGTATAATGGACTAGAATGATGTGCGATGCACCCATAGGAGGAAACCTGAGTGCTTGATCTTCCTTTTGTTCTTGCCACACAGAGAAAGTCACAGCTTGAAACAAGCCGTGAATGGTTCTTTGGCGGGCATGCAGCAATACACCTGCTGAGTTACGAGCCTGATGAATCATTTGTCTGGTTATCTTGCTAGTCATGCTGAACTGAATGCCACTTTTCAAACCAAACAGGCCAAACCAGGGATCTTCCCTTGCTTTGGTCTTGGGTGAGTGTTTTCTCTGCAAATTCTCCCTCCCCCTTTTTAAAAATCTGTAATGATAGACTTACAGGAACAGCATTCATAGAATACTTTCCTACTGCTCTTGCTTTTCTAGTAAGGGTTTTATTTTATATGGAGAAGTGAATTCGATTTGGTCCCTTATTTTATTTGTATATAAAACCAAGTAAAGATATCAACCATGGGATTAATGAATAAGGAAGCAGGACCCTGCCAGGTATTTCCCTTGGGGGACAAAGCAAACAACAAAACCACCCCCATACTCGTTCTTATCCATTTCATTAAATGCTTTGGCAAGTCTCAATGACCTGCTTGTTTAACTGACCTAATGATTTTTATGTTTTTGAAATTTACTCTTTTGCGAAAGTTAATGTCTCTTTGCTTTAACATCCAAATTTCTATCTTCGGTCCCAGGCTTCCTTACAGACCACCCCCACTCCCTCCTCTTTAGATGAGGAGCTGCAGGGGTCACTGAAATTAATGAGAAACACAATCACAACAACATGAAGCTAGAGGCCCCGTTTGGCTTGGAGGTGCCCCGTGTAGGTGTATCACATTGCATTAGATGATGTCAGGGCTTCATGCGGGTTAATCAAAATGTAACCTCAGCCTTACTCAAATCACCTGTTGGACTGCTGTTTGCCAGAGGTTGAGCCTTCCTGATGCTGCTGGGTCTGTAATGCATTTAGGCAATCATAATCCCTTCCATTTGGGAGAGTGCCTTCTACTTTTCAAAGCTCTTTCACATCTATTCTCTCATTTGATCCTTACTTAGCCCTGGAAACATTTCCCATTTTATGGATGAGGAAACCCAGAAGAAATTGACTTGCTCATGGCCAGTCAACCAGTTTTTCTTGTTCTTTTTCTTTCTCCTTCCCTCTTTATCTTTCTCTCAACTATTATAAACACGTTACTAAAATTTAAGCATCTTTTTAGTGTTTCTACTTAACACCACTCAGTGTATTTTCTTATAGTTGTTATGATTGGGATTAACAGATGGTAAAGAATCTGCCTGCAATGCAGGATACCTGGGTGCAATCCCTGGGTTGGGAGGATCCCTTGGAGAAGGAAATGGCTACCCACTCCTCTATTCTTGCCTAGAGAATTCCACGGACAGAAGAGCCTGGTCTGGTACTCCATGCAGTCACAAAGAGTCAGACACGACTGAGTGACTAACACACTACTATATGGAACATGGATAACCAACAAGGACCTACTGTATAGCACAGGAAAATAC
Source organism: Bison bison bison (assembly GCF_000754665.1). NCBI lineage: Eukaryota > Metazoa > Chordata > Mammalia > Artiodactyla > Bovidae > Bison > Bison bison. The sequence continues at coordinate 3,995,372 of NW_011494787.1, forward strand.
ACTCAGTGTCTTGTAATAACTTACAAAGGAAAAGAATCTGAAAAAGAACCTGTGTGTGTGTGTGTGTGTGTATGAATCACCATGCTGTACACCTGAAGCTAACACATTGCAAATCAACTATACCTCAATAGAAATTTTTAATATTTAAAAAAGAAAATGTAATCATATCAATTGCCCATGATTTTATATTAAATGTTGAATTTTCATTTCAGGTACCATATTCCACAATCCATGGTTTAAAGACAGCCAATGCTGAAAAGAAATTTAAATGTTCCCTAGGCCACACCCTGACCTCTTGGTCCCTACTTCCAAACTGTCATAAACTGAGACACTCTGAGAGTGATTGCCCTAAGTTCCTTTGGAACATTTTCTATATCCAGACTTTTTACAGCCTTTCTCTGGTCCAACTATCTTTTGAGTAAGAAGTCTCTGTTACAACTATCCAAGTCCTTTCCTCTGCAGTCTGAACCACTTTCACCTTATTCTGCTCTCGACAGAGTCAGCACACAGTTCTTCTCTTTCTGTATCCAGTATCAGATTCTGATTTCTTGATGTAGCCTCTCCCCAAATTTGAGGTTATATATCAGATCAAGATGATTTATGAACCAAGGGAGGTGGACACACTGGAATTTATTTTTCTGATAGAGTAGCTTCTCTAACAAAAGACATGAAAGTATTTGATGGCAGGTTGTATCCAGAGTCAAAGCAAACTCTTGTCTCTTTGGGGTTATGCTTCCTGAGTCTCAATTTCAGAGAATCCAGGGACACTTGCAAGCTCTCCCAGGAATGAAGAAGTGAGATGGCATCAGCCACACAAAGGCATTCTTGTGGCTGAATTCAGCTGCAGAGCTGTAGACTAGAAGTAACTCAAATATCCCATTTTCTAGTTCCTTTTTAAGTATATTTCCCTTTTGTTATCCTAAAGCTTCTAATAAATTCTTGTTTAAATATTTCTGCCTCATTTTGGCTGTGCTATGGGGAATTCAGGAAAAGGTGATGTGTCCATGTTTGAGACAGAATGTGAAAGAGGCAGATGCTCCTTCTCTCCCCGCAGAGTTGATTCATTGAGCTCATAGCCAAGGGAGAGCTGAATTTCCAATATAAGGGACAAATCGAGTGTCCAAATCACTTAACCCTGTTGGAGGGCATCCATCCATTGTCCATCTTAAAGGATCTATGTTTTATTTTACTGAGGATGATAGTAGCTTTATTTTGGGGGTGGCGTGATAAAAATTTTTGTTAACTCATTTAACAAATGTATGAATTCTCCACCTATGCAATACATATAAAGATTTGAAAAGTCATGTTGTACTTTGCCCTCAAGAAGCTGATAATCAACAAGTGGATAAGACCTAAACATCAATGATATTGAGTGGAGCTGGGAGGTACAAGACAGCCACATGATAAGAGGGTAACTTTCAGGTTCATATCCAGGCAAAGTTCTTGGTACTGTGGCATTTGAACTGGGCTTGGGCTGCCAGACATTTCTGGCCTCAGCAAAATCACAGAGGCAGGGCATCTTCAGGAGTCAAAGAGTTTATGGAAGAGAAGAGTTGGAGAGCAGCTGAACAGTAATGATACACATCATGAGTATCATGGAAGGATAGGATGAAAGGCCTTGAATGCCAGTGTCAATATATCCAACTCTATTCATAACCAGGCAAGAATACTGGAGTGGGTTGCCATTTTCCTCCTCCAGGGGATCTTCCTGACCCAGGGATCGAACTTGTATCTCTTGTGTCTTCTGCATTGCAGGCAGATTCTTTACCTGTTGAGCCATGAGGGAAGCAGCATAGCTTGGCTTCTACCTAATAGCCCAGAGGTGCTTTGTTACATATTCTAGAATAGGGATGGAAAAACAAAGCCCAACAGTCCAGCCGGTTGCTTGTTTTTGTATGGCTTGGGAACTTAGAATGTTTTTTACTGATTGAGGAAAAAAAAATTAAACGAAGAATATTTTGTGATATGGAAAATTTACATGATATTGAAATTTCAGTGCCCAAAAATGGAGTTTCATCAAAGCACAGTGTATTCATTTGTTTACACTTTGCCTGTAGCTGCTCTCTGCCTACAGTGGCAGAGCTGAGTAGCTGAATTGGGGATCACTCGGCCTGAAAAGCCTAAAATATCGACTATCTGACTCTTTACAGAAAAGTTTGCCAATGTCTGGTTTAGGTCATACTCTACATATTTCGCCTTCCAAGAGTCATGATGAATCTATACAGTATGAGTACCTAATTTTCCATTTTAGATATTATAAGTTTGCAGACTCTGATGCTGGGAGGGATTGGGGGCAGGAGGAGAAGGGGACGACAGAGGACGAGATGGCTGGATGGCATCACTGACTTGATGGACGTGAGTCTGAGTGAACTCCGGGAGTTGGTGATGGACAGGGAGGCCTGGTGTGCTGTGATTCATGGGGTTGCAAAGAGTCGGACACGAATGAGCAACTGAAATGAACTGAACTGAAGGAAGTTTTATGTTGAGTAATGTTTGCTTATTTTCCAGAACAACTTTCCAATGTCACCAAAGTCATGTGACTTATTAGCCTCTTTCCATGGGTAATAAATAATGTTATTTTAATCTGCAAAGTTAGACCAAAGTTCCACTATTAGAGAAAAAATTGCTGTGAAGTTCAATTGAGAAATATATTTAAAAATTAAAAAGCATAAAAAGTTTAAAAACAACAAAGAAAGAAGGAAAAGAAAAAGCCCTGTTGCTTTCTAAGTTGAACTCAAGCTTTGTGGCTTAGGGATAGTACTGATGATTTTTTTTTATAGGAATGAACTGACCTTCTCCTTTGAACAACATTAAGGACAAACATCTTCAGGTTGCCTGTCCATGTTGCTGATTTAGAATCTGGCTCCATGCAAGTCTGTCTACTGTTGGGTATCCTTGGATGAATTTTGGTTTAGAAGCCAGTAAAGAAAGAGTTTGTGCCACCCAAATCTGAAGAGTCGGATCTTCCCTCTATCAGCACTACAGCTACTTTTGTTCCAAAGAAACCTGTGCTGAATGTCCTTTACCTGTAGTCAAACTGGAGTTTTCATGGTCTAAGTTACTTAAAGAGTGACTAAGTAGACAGGACTTGGAATATAATCTGTGATCATTGTAAATACTCCTTTGAGCCACTCAATGCCACTAACGGCATCTTGCCACCTCATTCATCTATTACATGTGCTGTGCTTAATCACTCAGTCATGTTTTACTCTTTGTGACCCTATGGACTGTAGCCCATCAGGCTCATCTGTCCATGTGGATTCTCAAGACAAGAAGACTGAAGTGGGTTGCCATGCTCTCCTCCAAGGGGTCTTCCAATCCAGAGATCAAACCCAGGTCACCTGCATTGCAGGTGGATTCTTTACCATCTGAGCCATGAGGGAAGCCCAAGAGTACTGGAGTGGGTAGCCTATCCCTTCTCCAGGGGAACTTCCTGACCCAGGAATTGAACTAGGGTTTCCTGCATTACAGAAGGATTCTTTACCAGCTGAGCTACCAGGGAAGCTCCATTTATTACATATTTATGAATTAAATAATTATTGATTCTCAAGCATAGTAGAAATCTGTGGAAGATGTGTTATAAAATCATTTTATTTACACAAAATTGTTATTTACAGCTTCATAATAACCTAGAAACAAGTATATTCCCGTCCTTCCTTCCTCATTTCTTCCCTTTCTCCATCTCTCCCTCATCCCCCTCTTTCTTTCTCTCTCTCTTTGGACATGGTGATCACAAACCCCCGTGGTATGGTTCATAGCCACTACAGGCCTTCAATAACTTACAATTCAGAGTTAAGGTAAACACAAGGTATTCTTGTACCAAGAAGAAAAATACCAGACCCAGATTGGAAGACTCAGAATGACTGCCTTAAAAGACATTTGGGTTGAGTCCTGAAGCTTCAATCAAAATTTGTTTTACAAAGAAAATAAGGAAGAACTGTCAGTGAAGAGAACCATGTGGATGAAGACTTGGAGGTGAGCGAGCCCTGAGTCTCTGGACATCCACAAAGAGATCAGTGTAGCTGGAGGACAAGGTTTGAGGTGGGGCTGGTACTAAGGAAGTGGGTAGAGGACAGTAGGGACTTCTTATAAATGACCGTATATTATGCCACGGAATATGCACTTTTACTTGAAGGCAAAGGAATATCGTTGTCATGTTAGTATTTCAGAAAAATCATCATGAACAAGTATAAACGATGAATTTGAGTGGAACAGAATTGAATTGGTTGTTAGGCAGCCAGTTGTGTAATTCAAGCAAGAGAAACAAACCTGGATGGAACTCCTGGTGGGAACTAGGCTTTCTCCTTCTAATCACAGGAACTTCTTTTTGCTCTTATCTTCTCTCTGCATTCTTAGTTGCTGTTTGTTTCTCTCACTGACTTGTGAAAAGAGAGATTATACTCAGTTTATTCTTAACAGTCTTGTAGAGAGTTGGACACAGAGAAGACACTCCTTGAAGTTGCCTAACGAATTATTGAATCAGTCATTCTGTCTCAGATCCTACCCATTCATTGTTAAAACAATGAATAGGTTTATCTGTACCATTTTCCTAGATTCCACATATATGCATTGATACATAGAGATGACACAGGCATAGAGAATGGACATGTGGGCACAAGGAGGAGGGGAGGGTGGGACGAACTGGGAGATTGGGATCGACATATATACACTATCATATGTACAATAGATAGCTAGTGGGAAGCTGCTGTATAGCACAGGGAGATCTGTGATGATCTAGATGGGTGGGAAGTGGGGTGAGGTGGAAGGAAAGTCCAAGAGGAAGGGGACATATGTATGCATATTTCTGATTCACTTGGCTGTACAGCAGAAACTAACACAACACTGTAAAGCAATTATACTCCAATTAAAAAAAAAATGAATAGGTATCATTCAAGTGAGAGCGGTGCTCATTTTAACGAGTTTAGAGTAACAGGTCATGTGCTTTTCAAGTCTCCCGCTCTGTAGAAATCCAACATCTGGGTCAGTAAAATAAAATAATTAGATTTCTGTTGTTTTGTCTCCTCCAAGCTTTCTGGAAATATCTTTCTTTTCAGAGATTTGCTTATCCTCCACAAATTAAACCAGGAAAATATTCTTAACAGAGGAGACTAATATCTAGGGCTAGACTCACTTTTATTAAAGTGACAGCTTTAATAATGCCTCCTTCTGCCAAGCATTAAATCAATCAGTCAGTAAATAAATTTTAGTGTTTTATAAGAAAAAAACGTCTAATGGTCACTGCTATTCATGAATGGAATGACCTATCTGAAAAACAGCAGGTCCTCTGACTTCAGTGCTGTTGAGAAAAATCAGTTGGGTTTAGTGAAGACTGGATGAACTGAACTTTACAATTACTTCCGACTTGAATATTTTGGAGTTCTATTTATTGAAAATCTATTATTTGATGTATAAATTATTATATTTATTCATTTGATAAATACAAATGCCCATTGATTTTAAATGTTGGCCATATAACAGAAACCCTTTCAAGGAGAATGTATTTATAAATGCTAATTTAAGGATGAAGAGAAGCAAAGAGGGAGTGGTTGTGATCTGGTCTTCCAAATGCAAAACTGGCAGATTCTTATAGAAAAGCTCATATATGTTTTTTGGTAGATTGAGCTACTATGAATTTATACTTCGGTTCTTTGTGAAATGCATGAAAGATATTCTTCTTTATTTCTAGTAGACATTTCACAGGATTCCTATTTCCATAGAAGTAGGAAGTAGATTAAATAAATATCACTCCAAGAGTTCATAGAACTTCTCTAGTATGGACTGATTTGTTTGGTTCCAGGGTAGATCTAATTTACTTTGGTTTGATATTTTGACTCACCTCATGGGCTACTTCAAAAGTTATAGTCAGGTGCACCTGATACAAAAAAAGGGATTTAAGCTGGGAGACAAGATACTTAAGCTCTAGTCCTAGTTGATCATGAAACAGCTATTCTCCCTAAATGACTTCCTTCATAACTCTACACCTTTCTCTCCTCATCTACCTAATGGAGGAGCTGACAGGGAAAATTGGGAGGTCTCTCAGATCCCTACATTCTACAATTTGAAAATAAATTCTTTTAGGGAAAAGCTTTGACAAGCATGAAATGTCTTTATGTGGGCTTACCCAGGGATGGACTTCTAGCATGATCACGCATAGTTTTGTATTAATTCTGTCTGATGCTCGGTGCATCATTTTTGGTTGTCTCAAAAAATGTATCCAGCGAAAGACACATAAGATATGTAGTTCTCTTGGGAAATGCATTGTCTCAATGTTATTAGTATTATTTTGATGAGATGAGTTGGGGAGACCAAGACATTGGGTTTTAAAGTCATGAAAACACTGCATTTTTGTTGAATTTCTGTGTAGGAAGAATAAACATTTCTTTCTCTTCAAGTAGTGTTTATGTTATTCACCAGAAACATGATTGATAACACAAGTGGGAGGTGATGGTATATTTATGTGAGACCCACACAGAGTAATCCCACATGGAGAAATATCCTATAACACAACCATTAGCGATGATCTGGCCAAAGTGTTCCTCTTCCTCCAAGGAAAAATATGTCTTTTAATAACTGAATAATTCATCTATTTTGATTCTTCAGACTAGATTATGACCTGAAGTTACTGCAGTACTACAGGAAATCAAGTTTGATTTTGTAATATAGTCAAATGAGTACTTTAGAGTGCCATGTCTGAGATCAATAAGGAAGCGGTAACTACATTTACTGTCATATGATGATATTGATGTAAAAACATAATGGTCAAAATTATAAAATCAATTTCATAATTTAATCAGAAATGTTTATTGATACAGTTAAAGTTGAATTCAATAGCTTCTGGTATGTAGTTAATTTCCTACCTGTCAGAAAAATGTATTGAAATGTTCTTTCTTGAAAATGATTGGAGTTAATTCAGTAGAGAAAACAGCAAAGTTTCATGCTAATAGATAGAAATTTCTTCTCTCTCCAGCCTTTGGTGGTGAATCCTGGAAGTTTTCGGTTTGGTTATTTTAAAAATGACAAAACAAGGAAATACCCACCAGCTGCACAAGTGATTGGCATGGTCATCCCCTAAAATGTAATCAATTGCATTCTTGGGATGAAGACAGAGTTTTAACTTCACTATAAAACTGCAGAAATGACTAAACAACATGTGTATAAGGTGTGAGAAGAGTGTAAAGGTTTAAAAGGGCCTTGTGAAATAATATCTAGTTGAAAAAATAAATAAGAAAGATAAAGTTCTAGAGGCTGGAATTCTTTGATAATTCTTTGATGCTTTTACTTTATCACTAGCTACCAGTTTTGATCTTTATTCACTTTAAGTTGAAGGTATCTAAATTGAAGCAAAAGACACTTAAAGGAGTATCTGTAAGTGTATGTTTGAGATAACCTCTTATGACTTATGAGAACCCATCTAACTCATCCAATTTCAATGAGATAAAGACCAAATTCTGAAGGCTTAGCAGTTCATTCAGATGTATGAAATATCTGAATGTCCTGACAAATAACATAATTTTGACAGCCTTCATGTTTCTTTAGAAGTTATCGTTTTCTTGTTTAAAACCTAATTATGATTCCCTACTGTGTGGGAATGAAGTCACATTTCCTTGTATGGGCATTTAAGAGTTTTCACTATCTGTCCAAACTATTTTATGCTCATCTTCTTACTCTCTGCACACATTCCAATTTAGTCAGACTTGCCTTTAAACTCTCCCTCAAATGGTCCATGCCTTCTTCTTTGTCAGTGATTGTCCCTGACAATGTCTGCTTGGCACTTAAAAAAAAATGATTCACTTCCATTTCACCTTGTAATTGCATCTTCTTTTTGATGTTGCTTCACCAATTTGACAATAAGCTCCCTGGGGATTGGTACTGGGTCCTACATCCTCCAGAACATTAAGCAATTGCACACAGAGTGGCTGCTCAAAGTATTTGGTCAACTGAATGTTCTGTGAAATTGTTAAGATTAGAGTTCCCAGAGGCAGAGTTTTGGAATGCAGCCAAATTCACATTTTGGGTGTGCTTCAGTTCATTGCTATGAATCAGAATGGAAAATCATTCTTAATTAGAATCATACAATTTATGCACAGGATAGAACTGCGGGTCTCATTGTACAAAGGAGAGAATGAAGGCTCAGAAAGTTCGCAAAGATGTTTAGCATCAGAGTCACCTACTTGACCCCAGGCTTCCTGACCCCCATTCACTCCTCTTTTTGTTATACCATGAGACTTCTGAGTAGCTAATTCTAATTATCCTTTGATGATAGAAAAAGAGAGACAGGTTGCTTTAAAAACAAATAGAATCTTTTGAATATGAGGTGATGCTCCAGAAATTTTAAGAACTGATAACAGAAGATACCAAGAAATTTCACTTGAATTGCTAGTTGCTAATTTTTGACTTCTGGGTATAAAGGATTCTTATTGAAATGAATAAATCCAGTAGTTCAGTAGAGAACATAGCAAAACTATCTGAAAAATTATACTGCATTTTGAAACAAAATTCACTGGATCTGTGTTCTAACTCTAGGCTTGCATGGGATCTGTCTTTAGGATTATCCCCCATAACTCTCTAATTGGGCTGCTCCTGACATCCCGGGGCATCTCCTCCTTCCTGAAAATTGGCTTTCCCACTTATCTTTATTGTTCTTCTAATGTCAAAAATATTAAAGATTCAAGTTTAAGTAAGTTTTATTAAGTGTCAGCTAAGACTATGCCTACACAAAAAGCAAAGGATATATTCAAGTATGAACAAATTAATACATGAGGAAATGTAAGGGTTCTTTAATGCCAGTGAGAGCTCGTCTATAAAAAAATTTATATGTTCCAGCAGAACTAACTGTAAGATAAAACCTGTTTTCCTGTTAGCTTTTATACAAGTTTCTATGGGGGATAAACATCCAATCATTTGGGTTAAGATGACCAAAGAGGCTATCGATGTACACATTTAACAAGATAGAAAGAATACTATAGAAGATATACTATAAGAATACTATATAAGATACACTGAAGAATTGATGCTTTTGAACTGTGGTGTTGGAGAAGACTCTTGAGAGACCCTTGGACTGCAAGGAGATCCAACCAGTCCATCCTAAAGGAAATCAATCCTGAATATTCATTGGAAGGACTCATGCTGAAGCTGAAGCTCCACTACTTTGGCCACCTGCTGGGAAGAACTGACTCCTTGGAAGAGAGCCTGATGCTGGGAAAGATAGGAGGCAGGAGGAAAAGGGGACAACAGAGGATGAGATGGTTGGATGGGATCACCAATTCAATGGACATGAGTCTGAGCAATCTCCGGGAGTTGGTGATGGACAGGGAGGCCTGGCATGCTACAGTCCATGGGGTTGCAGAGTAGGACATGGCTGAGCAACTGAACTCAACTGATAGATGTAACAGAGGGAGAATGGTCATGTGTGATCTCAAGGTTTTTACACCAGAACTAATGGAAAAGGAGGAAGCTTCTGGTGCTCTTGGACTGGGTTCAAGAACCCAGACCTACTGTTGCTGAAAGTGCCAGTGGGTGCTGCCTCAGTGTAACCAGAACCATGCATGAAAGGCTGCTCAATCTGGAGCTCTAGAGGATGTATAGTTCCTCTGTACCCACTGCCCCATACCACCAGAAACTCTTATCAACGGCTGTGCTCTTAAAATCAGACACAGAAGAAAACAAAAAGTGAAAAACACTGCTTCTGTTTTTCTCCAACTTTCTAATTTTCAAACATTTCCTCTCCCTAGCAGAACAGGAAGAAGCCAATTGGCTAGGCTGTCTGGGAAATGTAGTTTGTAGGCTTCCAGCCCCAGCATTACAGAGCAGAGCTTAGAAGGGAAAGCTGTGGGACTGAGAAACGAAAGATAATCAGATGCGAAAAAAAAAAATTACAAGAATTAGGAGCTTCATGAGGAAGAAATGGTTAGAGCGAAAATAAGTTGTTTTGTTATAGATAACTTTTATCACAGATAATGGTAAATGCTTCTGCTCTTAGGAATGTATTAAAAATAGGTTATATTATTTGTTGGAACAGATGGGAAAGTTAATTAAATTCCACTACCTGTGATCATGTTTTAGCATTAGAAAAGGAAAGCTAATTGAAGTAAAATACAATAAATACAATAACTGGATAATAAGTATATATAAGCTTCCCCATATTTCCTCTGTTATCAGTGCTACATAACGGAATTACATTTTCATTCATCTACAGGTCTCTAATAATTGAAAAGTCGCTCAAATACGGAAGATCTATAAGTGCTTGAATTGTAATTTTGTTTCATTTTCTTTTTATAACACACATATAGTATCCCTAGGGATTGGAACATTGATGCTTTGGCATGAAAAGTTCTCAAACTACTAGACTTTACCCAAACTTTGTGGTAAAACCATTGACTTTTCCCTTATACCCTAGGAGAAAATATGGAAGAATTATTAATCACTTTCTGAGTATTTCTTTTCCCTTAGGTTCATTCCTTTTCACGCTACTTACTTTCCTCCCTCCTTTTTTCGTTCAGTTAAAGCAGAAAGCACCTGTATCGTGAGACTCTTAGTTTCATAAGCAGATTACGGATGCTCTTTGGCAATTTTCTGCATCCCAGCTCTCCCGTTATATGTAAACATGAAGCCTTGTACCATCAGTTCAGAACTTATTGCTGAATAAGATATCTTTTAAAAAATAACTTGCCTATAAAATTAAAAATTTTTTAAAATAGAAGGATGTATTTTCATCCTGTGATCATTTTCACTCTATGACAAAAATTTTAGTGATCCTCCCTTCTTTAATTTTCATTATCTTCCTTGGTAATTTGGGGACAAGAGAGTTAACAGCATATGAACTTTTTACTGTTGTATCAATTATCTAGTTCCTTGCCTATTTGAAAACATAGATCAAGTTCTTAACTTTCTTTGAAGGCTTTTCTGACCATCAATTTATAGTGATCTCTGCAGGTTGGGCAACGTAGGCTTACAAAGACATCTGACTTCACATCATATTAGTTAGTGTTGGACTAAGGAGGGGTTACCACTCTCATTTATCCAGGAAAGCACTGGGTGATGATGAGCAGGCCCATTAAAATGACTATATTTATCTCCTGTCAGCTCCCCATCTACAAAGAGGTTTCCTCCTAATTCCTACTACAGCATTTGGTTTTTAGGTTCATAACCCGGTTTTGAGTGTTCAAGATGCTCCATACCTAGTTACACAAACCACTGCCAATAGCTAGATGAACTGCCTCCACATTGGTTAGGGAGATCCTAACAGTCCTCACCAATGTCTGTGTTTCCTCTCTTCTTCCTGGGACATTCCACTGAATGTAGGTAAAGCTGTGGGACTGATTTTGGCCAATATTCTGTGGCCCTCAAAACTCCATGAGATTCTCAGCTTTCTTGCTTTCCTCTTTTCTTGGACAGATGCAGAGGATTTAATGGAGTTCCAGTCAGAACCACTTACAAGTTATAAACTGAATCCCTGCGTCTTGCTTGGAACAGAGCTGGCTGATCTATACCTGGAGAATATTAATTATTGTTGGATTAACTAGCTGACAGATGTCGTCATCATTATCATCACCACCACCACCACCATCATAATCACCATTATCACCATCATCATCAACAGTCTTATATGCCTGTCTAATGAATACATGTATCTTGAAGAATAACCATTTGACAAATTTAAACCTTAATCTTAAAGAAATTAAGTAGTTTGCTCAAGGACTTAAATAAGTGGGAGATCCATGTGCATTAACAGATTTAAGTTAATTTAACCTCACAGCTAATTGTTAACCTGTAACCTGATTGCTGCTATAGCTCTGGCAGCAGAATATCTGAAGGTGTTTTAGGTCAGCTAGAAAGGTCTACCAGTTGTCTTCTGGTAGATTGAAGAGCAATAAGAGACAGTATATACTTAACAGGCATCAGACAGAAAAAGAGGAAGCTGTGTGGGACCTCTGGCTGTTCATTTAGCCTGGAGTGCAGCATCCTGCATCTTTAATAATCTCTACTGAAGAGTATAGACCACATACTACATCTGACCATTTCTACCTGCACCCAACCTGATAAGACCAAGCCCTACCCTTCATGCAGCCACAAAACCCAAAATGGGGAACTCAAGGATGTAGTTGAAGAAGGTCGTGGCTAGTTCCTAAACTTGATGCACTGGATAAGGTTGAGAAGAGAGGTCAAGAGGTCAATCCAGCCTCCTACTTCAAGAATACTCGAATTGGGTCTGAGTTTTCCATTGGATAAGTTTAGAAAGCTCTCTCATTTTTCCTATGAGTTGAGAGAAATATCAAGAGGAGGCAATATACTTTTTTTTCCCTTTTTTCTTTATGGCTTTTTCTATATACTGGTTTAAATTGATATATGAGAGCAAGCAAACAAAATGGTTATTTTTCAGATTGTAGTTCTTTGGTATTAGATTGGTCACTTTTGACCAGAGTTTCAGCTTCTCACTCTGGATTTCTACTTTCCATTCCTGCTTCTGGGCCCTTGGTTTTATCCTCTGCTTCAAGGACCGCTTTGAATTATTTAGATTTTCAGATTTACACCCAAATGTTTGCTCAACCTCTGATTTTTGGAAGGAAATTCCTTCCTCTCTAGTGGCTCAGTAGTATTGCCCACCAATCCCTTCTTCACTCCCCAGAAAATCACAGTCTTCTTTTGTCATGGACTGAGAGTTAAGACAGTAAAACACTACTAAACATAAGACCCAGTGGCCTTAAAAAGGTTAAAATTTAAGTTCTTCCTTATCTGCCAGAACCCCATATTATTTGTCACAGACTTGGAGCAAATGACTACTATTGCATCAGCAATGTGGAATGGAGGCTCAGCCAGAGGCTAGTGCCTTTATCCTCACTCTCCAAGTGAAGCTCACTCTGTACTGATGGTGATATTTGGAACTTGATGGGACACCAGATGTTCCAGCAGCCTTTTCTTAATGTGAAGCTTCTCTGATCAGAAAGCTGAGTGGCTATATTTGCATATGAAACTGTTTTCTGTGTCAGTGCTGGGAATGTTAAGTGGTGATATTCCATGGAGCTCTGGAGACTTGACTCCTTAGCAGTGATTTAGGAAGACCTGTTGCAAATGACTATAGTGAAATTGGCAAGCTGTGCAGCTGATGGCCTTGATGTGGTCCTGAGGAGTGTCTCTCAAGTCAGCAAAAACTTATGGTCTTGAATTATTCTCTATGCTGCCAGAGTGCACTAAAAGGAGATAAAGACCATCTCCAAAATGAACTTACAGTCTAGTTGTGTAGGGAAGACATACACACAGAAACATTACAAGGTGACATATGTGAACACGGTGATAATATGCGACAAAATGTTTATGTAAGCAATGAAGGCACTGAAGTGAAGCCAGGATCATTCTGCTTGTTTTTTCTTCCATAGAAATTAAAAATCTTGTGATAAAGTAAGAAAAGAGGCATCAGTATCTGACTACTGTTTGTTTATTTTCAATTTCCAGATGACTTAGGTATGATTTTCAAAGCTAACAATAAACTATGATTGCATATGCAGAGGTGAAAAATGAGCTCTGCCTTCTGTATTAGTACTTTTTATAATATAAATTCCATTTTGTGCTTATTCCATTTATGAGTTTTGGACAGTCCCTAAACCTTGAGTGCTTGAGGCATCAATTGTCATGACTTCTTTTATCTTCCTACCTTTATTCACCTTCATATATGCTAGCATTTATTAATACATTCTCAGTAGAGGCCTTCATTTTTGTGGAAGAATCCAAAGTGCTCAAGAGGTTTATTAAGACTAAATTTTTATGGCCAATTTGACTGGATTGACAAGTATCAGGCAACCTGAAAATATTAGCCCAATGAACGTAATTTTGGCTGAATAATTTTGCCTGTACATAATTCTTCTATAATCTTGGAATTTGCTTTTCAAACCTGACATGAATGCTATAGAAAAGCACAAGGAATCTATGGATCAGAAGTGAAATACAAACATAGAAATGAGGTACAGTGCAAAAACACCGCTCAGGTTCTGAAACAATGAGGAATTCTTTTGAGGGATTTTGGACAATGTGGAGAAACAGTTACCAAAGCCGCAGGAATGCCAAGCCTTAAGCCCAGGCTACAGAATCTGAGTTTAAAGAGATGATGATGGATTACCCAATTCTTCTCTAAGACCCTTTTCAGAATCCCATGGTGACTGAAGCCCTGGTCGACACGTTTTTCACAAGGCTGCGGTAGTTACAGAGAATGAGCAAAAAGAGGGAATAAAGATGAAACTAGAATGAAAGAGAATGAACTATGAAGATGGGCTCAGTCCCTTAATCTTTTAAAGATATTTTCCAGGTGGATCGACTGAGCTGTGTAACATTTCCAAACTTGTAGATAATTCTCCTCATCTATCATGATGTCACCAATGACCCTGAAAATCTACAATCTGTGGTTCATCGTGAAAACATTTCATGGATGCTTTATTATTTTTTGTGAAGAAGGGTAAACTCAGGTTTTTGGAATTTAGGGATTGCTCATTATGGGTTCAGGCTGTTTGAATTCAACCTTCAGCATGAGGATGTTTGAGTATAAAACTACAAGGTCCTTTATTAAATTTAAAATCATAGATTACATGTTGAACGGCCTGCATTCCATCCCATTGTTTAAGTTCATCAAATAGTCACTCTGGAATTATTTCTAACAATTGGGATGACTTCATTTGTGTTTGTTTTCCCTTTCTATTAATCCATGACAAACTGTGAAATTTCACATTTTTACCATAACCAGGCCATGAAATCTGTCATCTCTCTCTGTAATTTACATGGAGCCTTGGCTATAGATACATTTCAGGCAGGATGATTGCTTTCCGTCTGATGCAGAGGACAGAACAAAGGAGGGATACACACAGAATAAAACAGAAACAAATTCAGAGCAGATATCAGGAAGAGCTTTCTTCCCCCCTTTTTTTCTTTAATGCTGTAAAGTCCACTAAAACGTGCTGACTGCCTCCCAGAGAAAAAGGGTTGATGGGACAAACTAAGGCACTCTGGTCAAATCCAAGAAACAATACAATGGTACTCTGGGGAGAGTGGAAACTTAAAAGGTGAGATGTCTTGATAAACTGGAATGAGTTGGAGGGATGTGGGGTGAAACCACATAAGTAATATGATAGGGAGGTATTTGGAAATGGAGTTTCAGAGGCATGCTGCCATAACAGTATGAGAATTTTAAAGCTTGTTCACAAGCAGTTAACGTAAACAACACAATCAGTTGTTCATGGGATGGTGAATTTCCCCTTCTTCATTCAACTCCTTTTCCAAAATTGAACATGAATTAATTTCTTCTGTGTCTGATGAATGAAAAGTCCACCGAAGCATTTGTGTTGAAAATTATATCAGATATTTTGCAAGGAAGTTCTTATATCTGTTTCTAATGATCTTATTCTTGTTTGGGAGAAGGAAGAAAAAAAGAGGTTTCACTAATGTGCAACCATGTGTCTGATGCACAAAATATAGCATCTACCTAAAACTGTTGACACTGGCAAGCTAGGTTATTAAAACTGCAGCGACAGCAAACTGGCTTCTGAAAGCAAGGTCATTCAGCCAAATAATGTCCTATTTCTCCACTATAGATATGATTTTGGTACTGTGATATTCCTCTGAAGGAGGAGAGGTATGGCTCTATTTGCGGGTGGCTATGAGGCAATGGCACCCCACTCCAGTACTTTTGCCTTGAAAATCCCATGGATGGAGGAGCCTGGTAGGCTGCAGTCCAAGAGGTCGCTAAGAGTCGGAAATGACTGAGTGACTTCACTTTCACTTTTCACTTTCATGCATTGGAGAAGGAAATGGCAACCCACTCCAGTGTTCTTGCCTGGAAAATCCCATGGACAGAGAAGCCTGGTAGGAGGCCATCTATGGGGTTGCATAGAGTCGGACACGACTGAAGCAACTTAGCAGCAGCAGCAGCAGCATGAGGCTAGAAACATTTACATTCAGAAAACTAATATCATGGAGTCCGGTCCCATCACTTCATGGCAAACAGATGGGGAAACAGTGGAAACAGTGTCAGACTTTATTTTTGGGGGCTCCAAAATCACTGCAGATGGTGACTGCAGCCATGAAATTAAAAGACGCTTACTCCTTGGAAGGAAAGTTATGACCAACCTAGATAGCATATTCAAAAGCAGAGACATTACTTTGCCAACAAAGGTTGGTCTAGTCAAGGCTATGGTTTTTCCTGTGGTCACGTATGGATGTGAGAGTTGGACTGTGAAGAAGGCTGAGTGCCAAAGAATTGATGCTTTTGAACTGTGGTGTTGGAGAAGACTCTAGAGAGTCCCTTGGACTGCAAGGAGATCCAACCAGTCCATCCTAAAGGAAATCAGTCCTGAATATTCTTGGAAGGACTGATGTTGAAACTGAAACTCCAATAGTTTGGCCACCTGATGCAAAGAACTGACTCATTGGAAAAGACCCTGATGCTGGGAAAGATTGAAGGTGAGAGGAGAAGAGGATGATAGAGGATGAGATGGTTGGATGGCATCACAGACTTGATGGACATGAGTTTGAATAAACTTCAGGAGTTGGTGATGGACATGGAAGCCTGGCCTACCACAGTCCATGGGGTCACAAAGAGTCAGACATGAATGGGCAACTGAAATGAATGAGGCTAGAAATGGGAGGAGGGCATGGCAACCCACGCCAGTATTCTTGCCTGGAGAATCCCATAGACAGAAGAGTCTGGGGCCAGAGTCCATAGGTTTGCAAAGAGTAGACATTAGTGATGTGACTGAGCAGCAGCAGCATGAGGCTAGAAATGAAGGGGATGGGAAGAAGAAGACCTCTGAGTGATACCTCACTCCTCCGTGTTCCTTCTCTTCCTGACCAGAAGGGAATGAGAAAGCAGATAGATATCACATAATTGCACAAGCCCCAGGAGACTGAAGGAATTGATGCCTTGGGGTCCATCATAGCACATTTAGGCATTTTTCTCTAGTTAGAGGACACTTGTTTTCTAGATTACAGACTGATTTATTGAAAGTGCATTGTCTCTTCTTTTTGGTTTAGATATAAATTTGGAGGTGGTTCAGTTCAGTTCAGTTCAGTCGCTCAGTCGTGTCTGACTCTTTGCAACCCCATGAATCGCAGCACACCAGGCCTCCCTGTCCATCACCAACTCCCAGAGTTCACTCAGACTCACGTCCATCGAGTCAGTGATACCATCCAGCCATCTCATCCTCTGTCATCCCCTTCTCCTCCTGCCCCCAAACCCTCCCAGCATCAGAGTCTTTTCCAATGAGTCAACTCTTAGCATGAGGTGGCCAAAGTACTAGAGTTTCAGCTTTAGCATCATTCCTTCCAAAGAAATCCCAGGGCTGATCTCCTTCAGAATGGACTGGTTGGATCTCTTGCAGTCCAAGGGACTCTCAAGAGTCTTCTCCAACACCACAGTTCAAAAGCATCAATTCTTCGGTGCTCAGCTTTCTTCACAGTCCAACTCTCACACCATACATGACCACTGGAAAAACCATAGCATTGACTAGACGGACTTTGGTGGCAAAGTAATGCCTCTGCTTTTCAATATGCTATCTAGGTTGGTCATAGCTTTTCTTCCAAGGAGTAAGCGTCTTTTAATTTCATGGCTGCAGTCACCATCTGCAGTGATTTTGGAGCCCAGAAAAATAAAGTCTGACACTGTTTCCACTGTTTCCCCATCTACTTCCCATGAAGTGATGGGACCAGATGCCATGATCTTCCTTTTCTGAATATTGAGCTTCAAGCCAACTTTTCACTCTCCTCTTTCACTTTCATCAAGAGGCTTTCTAGTTCCTCTTCACTTTCTGCCATAAGGGTGGTGTCATCTGCATATCTGAGGTTATTGATATTTCTCCCGACAATCTTGATTCCAGCTTGTGATTCTTCCAGTCCAGCGTTTCTCATGATGTACTCTGCATAGAAGTTAAATAACCAGGCTGACAATATAGCCTTGATGTACTCCTTTTCCTGTTTGGAACCAGTCTGTTGTTCCATGTCCAGTTCTAACTGTTGCTTCCTGACTTGCATATAGGTTTTTCAAGAGGCAGGTCAGATGGTCTGGTATTCCCATCTCTTGAAGAATTTTCCACAGTTTATTGTGATCCACACAGTCAAAGGCTTTGGCATAGTCAATAAAGCAGAAATAAATGTTTTTCTGGAACTCTCTTGGTTTTTCGATGATCCAGCGGATGTTGGCAATTTGATCTCTGGTTCCTCTGCCTTTTCTAAAACCAGCTTGAACATCTGGAATTTCATGGTTCACGTATTGCTGAAGCCTGGCTTGGAGAATTTTGAACATTACTTTACTAGCGTGTGAGATGAGTGCAATTGTGCGGTAGTTTGAGCATTCTTTGGCATTGCCTTTCTTTGGGATTGGAATGAAAACTGACCTTTTCCAGTCCTGTGGCCACTGTGGAGTTTTCCAAATTTGCTGGCATATTGAGTGTGGCACTTTCACAGCATCATCTTTCAGGATTTGAAATAGCTCCACTGGAATTCCATCACCTGCACTAGCTTTGTTCATAGTGATGCTTTCTAAGGTCCACTTGACTTCACATTCCAGGATGTCTGGCTCTAGGTCAGTGATCACACCATTCTGATTATCTTGGTCATGAAGATCTTTTTGTACAGTTCTTCTGTGTATTCCTGCCACCTCTTCTTAATAGCTTCTGCTTCTGTTAGGTCCATACCATTTCTGTCCTTTATCGAGCCCATCTTTGCATGAAGTGTTCCCTTGGTATCTCTGATTTTCTTGAAGAGATCTCTAGTCTTTCCCATTCTGTTGTTTTCCTCTATTTCTTTGCATTGATCGCTGAGGAAGGCTTTCTTATGTCTCCTTGCTATTGTTTGGAATTCTGCATTCAGATGCTTATATCTTTCCTTTTCTCCTTTGCTTTTCAC
>NW_011494787.1:4014674-4021231 GCF_000754665.1 Bison bison bison
TTTAAAATCTAGTCCCTTAAATCTATTTCTCACTTCCACTGTATAATCATAAGGGATTTGATTTAGGTCATACCTGAATGGTCTAGTGGTTTTCCCTACTTTCTTCAATTTCAGTCTGAATTTGGCAAGAAGGAGTTCATGGTCTGAGCCACAGTCAGCTCCTGGTCTTGTTTTTGTTGAGTGTATAGAGCTTCTCCATCGTTGGCTGCAACGATTTCGGTGTTGACATCTGGTGATGTCCATGTGTAGAGTCTTCTCTTGTGTTGTTGGAAGAGGGTGTTTGCTATGACCAGTGCATTTTCTTGGCAAAACTCTATTAGCCTTTGCCCTGCTTCATTCCGTATTCCAAGGCCAAATTTGCCTGTTACCCCAGGTGTTTCTTGACTTCCTACTTTTGCATTCCAGTCCCCTATAATGAAAAGGACATCTTTTCTGGGTGTTACTTCTAAAAGGCCTTGTAGGTCTTCATAGAACTGTTCAACTTCAGCTTCTTCAGCATTACTGGTTGGGGCATAGACTTGGATTACCGTGCTTTTGAATGGTTTGCCTTGGAAATGAACAGAGATCATTCTGTCTTTTTTGAGATTGCATCCAAGTACGGCATTTTGGACTCTTTTGTTGACCATGATGGCTACTCCATTTCTTCTAAGGGATTCCTGCCTGCAGTAGTAAATATAATGGTCATCTGAGTTAAATTCACCCATTCCAGTCCATTTTAGTTTGCTGATTCCTAGAATGTTGACGTTCACTCTTGCCATCTCATGTTTGACCACTTCCAATTTGCCTTGATTCATGGACCTGACATTCCAGGTTCCTATGCAATATTGCTCTTTACAGCATCGGACCTTGCTCCTATCACCAGTCACATCCACAACTGGGTATTGTTTTTGCTTTGGCTCCATCCCTTCATTCTTTCTGGGGTTATTTCTCCACTGATCTCCAGTAGCATATTGGGTACCTACCGACCTGGGGAGTTCCCCTTTCAGTATCCTATCATTTTGCCTTTTCATACTGTTCATGGGGTTCTCAAGGCAAGAATACTGAAGTGGTTTGCCATTCCCTTCTCCAGTGGACCACATTCTGTCAGACCTCTCCACCTTGACCCACCCATCTTGAGTGGCCCCACACAGTGACTTAGTTTCATTGAGTTAGACAAGGCTGTGGACCTAGTGTGATTAGAATGACTAGTTTTCTGTGAGTATGGTTTCAGTGTGTCTGCCCTCTGAGGCCCTCTTGCAACACCTACTGTCTTACTTCTGTTTCTCTTACCTTGGATGTGGAGTATCTTCACGGCTGCTCCAGCAAAGCGCAGTGGCTGCTCTTTACCTTGAATGAGGGGTATCTCCTCACTGCCGCCCCTCCTGACCTTATAGAGGATGAAAATGAGCCAGTTGGTCCTAACTGGAATTGAGCTAAATTGTGATCCTCTTTACTCTGGTGCATAAGGACTGAATGGGGAGTAGGAAGTCTCAGAGGCATGGTGAGTTATTTATTTTATTTCCTCTTTCACTTTCATTCCTACATCACTGAGAAAATAGGTGGTCCCAATTCCTTCAGGGCTGTCATGATCACCTAAACCTCCTGTCAACTGGCTCATTCTTACTTACCTCTTTCTCAAGTGTGGAAAGAACTGCCATTTTTCAACATAAATAAATCACTCATTTTAATGCTTGTTTCAGAAAATATAGAGAAGAGAAAAGAAGAAAGCAGCAATCATGCAAAACCTTCCTATATCTTGGGAATAATTACTGTTAAAATGTTGACATGCTTCCTTCTGGTTATTTTTTCCCATGCCCATGTATGTTTTCATGATTGAGTTCAGATTATATATATAAATACAAATTATTTTTTAACAGCCTTTTATCTTAAATGTGCTCCTATAACATTACAAGTTTTTCAAAGGTGTGCTTTTGGATAGCCTTATCTTATCCCATTAACTGAATACATCAACATTTCCTGTAGATTCCTTTGTGATTAAGCCTTTCCTTTTGATTGCATCTATTGTTTTTATGAGTATAAATATTGTAATCATCCTGGGCTTCCCTGGTGTCTCAGTGGTAAAGAATCTGTCTGCCAATGTAGCAGATGCAGGTTCTATCCCTGGGTTGGGAAAATCCCCTGGAGAAGGAAATGGCAGCCCACTCCAGTATTCTTACATGGGAAATCCATTGACAGAAGAGCCTGGCAGGCTACAGTCCATGGGGTCGCAGAAGAGTCAGGCACAACTTAGCAACTAAACAATAACTAATCATCATCTTTGGGCATGTGTCTTTGTAGGCATTTCTGACTGTTTTCTAAGATGAATTCCTAAATAAAGAATGAATAGGTAAAAACATGTGGTGACAAAAAGACAGTTTTTTTTTTTTTTCCCCAACCAAATTGCATTTCAGAACAGAGGTACCAGCTTAAATTAATAACAGCCTGCCCACCTCACCCTCACCAGCACTCTGCACCCTCATTTTTAAAAAGAACTCTGGTAATTTTAAACACAACAACAACAAAATGGCATGCTATCTTATATTTCACTTTTGTGATTACCAGTAAAACTGAACATTTTTTATTTCCTTTTTTTGTGACTCACCCCCTACCCCTTCATGTCTTATGGTTACTGTGGCCACCATGAGAAGTGCCCCCAGGCCTCCTAGTACAGCAGGAGCCTTGACTGAGGTTCCCAAATGGAGCACTCTGAAATCCCTGGCTTGCTCATGCTGAGGTCACACCACTGATGGGCTGCTTCCTGCCAATGGCCGAGTGTGGAGTGCACTGGGGATACTGAGGCAGATCCACTCCTAGGAGAAACAGAACTCCTCTGTTATCTGAATCTGACTCCTCTATGCCTTTCGGACCCTCCCTTAGACTAGAGGCAGTCTACACCCTTTTTCTCCACCTCTGATGACCTTCCCAGGCTAGGTTCCCTCCTGATTCCCTCTCACACAAGCTGTTCTCCTAATGTTATGAGTTAAATTACATTCCACCCAAATTCATATTTCAAAGTTGTATCCCCCAATACTTCAGAACCTGACATGCTTCAGAAATAGTGTTGCTGCAGATGTAAGTAGTTAAGCTGAGGTCACACTGAAATAGGATGGGCCCCTAATCCAAAATGACAGGCTTCTTCTGTAAAGAGCACCATGTGAAGATACAGATGCTTACAGAAGAAGATGGATTGAGGACAGGAGGGGAAAACCATCTACAAGCCAAGAAACTCCCAAGACCCCTAGAAATTAGAGGGAAGGTATGGAACAGACTCTTCCTTAAAGCTCTCAGAAAGAACCAACCTGCTGACCCTTAGGTATCCAATCTTTAGTCTCCAGATCTGTGAGACAATAAATTCCTGGTGTTTAAGCCACCCAGTTTGTGGCATTTTGTATGGTAGTCTCAGGTAACTAATATACCTAATAAAATTGTCCTAGTTTTAATTCTTATTGTCTGCACCTTGGGCCCCTGAAATAAGATAAGCTTTACATGAGCTTTTGGGCTTCCCTCATAGCTCAGTTGGTAAATAATTCGCCTGCAATGCAGGAGACCCCGGTTTGATTCCTGGATCGGGAAGATCCCCTGGAGAAGAGATAGGCTACCCACTCCAGTATCCTCGGGCTTCCATTGTGGCTCAGCTGGTAAAGAATCTGCCTGCAATGTGGGAGACCTGGGTTCGATCCCTGGGTTGGGAAGATCCCCTGGAGAAAGGAAAGGCTACCTACTCCAGTATTCTGGCCTGGAAAATTCCATGGACTGTATAGTCCATGGAGTCACAAAGAGTTGGACACGACTGAGCAGCCTTCACCTTCACTTTATATGAGCTTTTAATATGTTGAATATTAAACCTTCATCATATCTTGCAAATACTCTTCTAGCTTATATGCATTTACATTTAGTGTATACTATTTTCATGGACAAAAAATGATAATGTGTTTGAATTATCAACAATCTCACGGGGTCTTTCTTTCCCTTCCTTCCTTCCCTTCCTCCCCCTTTCTTCCTTCCTTCTCTCCTTTGGTCTTGCTTTCAAGTGTTTCCATGCTGGAGAGATGATAGATATTCACCCATTTGGTTTTTGCCTGATTGTTAAGATCTGGCTTTTACATTGAACTCTTGGGTATATTAAGAACTTCGTATGTGTAGTGAAACATGAATCCTATGTTATTGTACCAAGTCTTTTCCCTTTCAAAATGTTTAGCTGTTCATACGTATGTATTCTCCATATGAAATTTTGAAACATTTTTCAAGTATGCTAAAAGAAGAAAAATCTGTTGATTTTTTTTTATTGGATATGCTTTAAGTAAGCAACTCAATTTGTCAATAATGAATATGATTACAACATATAGTTTTGCCATCTGAGAGTATTCTGTCTCCAATTATTCAATAATTAGTTTATATTTTTCAGGAATGATTTGGTATTTTTTTTCCATAGTTCTCTTGTGTGTCTTGCTAACTTTAAAGTATTTTATGGAGTTTGTTTTTATAAATATCACATTTTCCATGATATTTTCTAACTAGTAAGAAGAAACATTATTTATTTCTACACAATCACATCATGCTCAACAGCTTTTATGAAAATATCTCATTAATTCCAATTTTGGAAACTTAGCACATTTTTTAGAATAGCCTCCACAGTGGTAAATCTTACAGAAACAGGCTGTGAGAGCTGGAAGATTCTAAAGGTCATCTCACCCTTTCATTTTATAGGTGATCCATTAGGGACCCCCAGCACCATGCTCTAAATATTGTGAAATTAAGGTCTTGGAAAGGCCCCACCCCATCTTCCTAGAGATCCTTAAACTAAATATCAAACAGTTCAATATACACACATGATTTAACATTTGTGAATAATTATAGTAATAAATACATTCAATATCAGGAGGGGTGGCTGTGAGGAGATACCCCTCATCCAAGGTAAGAAGCAGCGGCTGAGCTTTGCTGGAGCAGCCATAAAGAGATACCCCACATCCTAGGTAAGAGAAACTGAAGTAAGATGGTAGGTGTTGCAAGAGGCATCAGAGGGCAGACACACAAACCATAATCACAGAAAATTAGTCAATCTAATCACATGGACCACAGCCTTGTCTAACTCAATGAAACTAAGTCACTGTGTGGGGCCACTCAAGATGGGTGGGTCAAGGTGGAGAGGTCTGACAGAATGTGGTCCACTGGAGAAGGGAATGGCAAACCACTTCAGTATTCTTGCCTTGAGAACCCCATGAACAGTATGAAAAGGCAAAATGATAGGATACTGAAAGGGGAACTCCCCAGGTTGGTAGGTGCCCAAATTGCTACTGGAGATCAGTGGAGAAATAACTCCAGAAAGAATGAAGGGATGGAGCCAAAGCAAAAACAATACCCAGTTGTGGATGTGACTGGTGATAGAAGCAAGGTCCGATGCTGTAAAGAGCAATATTGCATAGGAACCTGGAATGTCAGGTCCATGAATCAAGGCAAATTGGAAGTAGTCAAACATGAGATGGCAAGAGTGAACGTCAACATTCTAGGAATCAGCAAACTAAAATGGACTGGAATGGGTGAATTTAACTCAGATGACCGTTATATTTACTACTGCGGGCAGGAATCCCTTAGAAAAAATGGAGTAGCCATCATGGTCAACAAAAGAGTCCGAAATGCAGTACTTGGATGCAATCTCAAAAAAGACAGAATGATCTCTGTTCATTTCTAAGGCAAACTGTTCAATATCACAGTAATCCAAGTCTATGCCCCAACCAGTAATGCTGAGAAGCTGAAGTTGAACAGTTCTATGAAGACCTACAAGGCCTTTTAGAACTAACACCCAGAAAAGATGTCCTTTTCATTATAGAGGACTGGAATGCAAAAGTAGGAAGTCAAGAAACACCTGGGGTAACAGGCAAATTTGGCCTTGGAATACGGAATGGAGCAGGGCAAAGG
Source organism: Bison bison bison (assembly GCF_000754665.1). Classification (NCBI taxonomy): domain Eukaryota; kingdom Metazoa; phylum Chordata; class Mammalia; order Artiodactyla; family Bovidae; genus Bison; species Bison bison. The sequence continues at coordinate 4,020,570 of NW_011494787.1, forward strand.
CTAATAGAGTTTTGCCAAGAAAATGCACTGGTCATAGCAAACACCCTCTTCTAACAATACAAGAGAAGACTCTATACATGGACATCACCAGATGGTCAACATTGAAATCAGATTGATTATATTCTTTGCGGCCAACGATGGAGAAGCTCTATACACTCAACAAAAACAAGACCAGGAGCTGACTGTGGCTCAGACCATGAACTCCTTCTTGCCAAATTCAGATTTAAATTGAAGAAAGTATGGAAAACCACTAGACCATTCAGGTATGACCTAAATAAAATCCCTTATGAGTATACAGTGGAAGTGAGAAATAGATTTAAAGGACTAGATCATATAGATAGAGTGCCTGATGAACTATGGATGGAGGTTTGTGACACTGTACAGGAGAGAGGGATCAAGACCATCCCCATGGAAAAGAAATGCAAAGAAGCAAAATGGCTGTCTGAGGAGGCCTTACGAATAGCTGTGAAAAGAAGAGAAGTGAAAAGCAAAGGAGAAAAGGAAAGATATAAGCATCTGAATGCAGAGTTCCAAACAATAGCAAGGAGACATAAGAAAGCCTTCCTCAGCGATCAATGCAAAGAAATAGAGGAAAACAACAGAATGGGAAAGACTAGAGATCTCTTCAAGAAAATCAGAGATACCAAGGAAACACTTCATGC
>NW_011494787.1:4021331-4022314 GCF_000754665.1 Bison bison bison
TTCCAGTGGAGCTATTTCAAATCCTGAAAGATGATGCTGTGAAAGTGCCACACTCAATATGCCAGCAAACTGGAAAACTCAGAAATGGCCACAGGACTGGAAAAGGTCAGTTTTCATTCCAATCCAAAAGAAAGGCAATGCCAAAGAATGCTCAAACTACCACACAATTGCCCTCATCTCACACGCTAGCAAAGTAATGTTCAAAATTCTCCAAGCCAGGCTTCAAAAGTATGTGAACCGTGAACTTCCAGATGTTCAAGCTGGTTTTAGAAAAGGCAGAGAAACCAGAGATCAAACTGCTAACATCTGCTGGATCGTGGAAAAAGCAAGAGAGTTCCAGAAAAACATCTATTTCTGCTTTATTGACTATACCAAAGCCTTTGACTGTGTGGATCACAATAAACTGTGGAAAATTCTTCAAGAGATGGGAATACCAGACTACCTGACCTGCCTCTTGAGAAACCTGTATGCAGGTCAGGAAGCAACAACTAGAACTAGACATGGAACAACAGACTGGTTCCAAATAGGAAAAGGAGTATGTCAAGACTGTATATTGTCACCCTGCTTATTTAACTTCTATGCAGAGTACATCATGAGAAACGGTGGGCTGAAAGAAACACAAGCTGGAATCAAGATTGCCGGGAGAAATATCAATAACCTCAGATATGCAGAAGACACCACCCTTACGGCTGGAAGTGAAGAGGAACTAAAAAGCCTCTTGATGAAAGTGAAAGAGGAGAGTGAAAAAGTTGGCTTAAAGCTCAACATTCAGAAAACTAAGATCATGGCATCTGGTCCCATCACTTCATGGGAAATAGATGGGGAAACAGTGGAAACAGTGTCAGACTTTATTTTTCTGGGCTCCAAAATCACTGCAGATGGTGACTGCAGCCATGAAATTAAAAGATGCTTACTCCCTGGAAGGAAAGTTATGACCAACCTAGACAGCATATTCAAAAGCAGAGGCATTACTTTGCCAACAA
>NW_011494787.1:4022414-4023695 GCF_000754665.1 Bison bison bison
CTATGGCGCCAAGACCCTCTGTGATTTGCTTACCTATTCTACTTCACTCTTTCCCTTCCTCTGCTCCAGCTACTGGGAGATTCCTGTTTCTTAAACACACTAAGATTTATCCATACTCAAGACACTTCACATTTTGCCTCCTATGCCTGGAATGTTCTAGATCCTTTCTTGATTTGTTCCCTTAACTCGTTGCTGCTCAAATGTTGCTTACTTAGAAAATTCACACTCGACCACTCTATCTAAAATAGAAAACTTACATCTTCCCACATTCACATTGTATTTTCTTATTTTTCTTTCTGGCACTTATCACCAATTGCCAATATGTTTATTTGTTCATTTTTTAAATTTCTGATTCTATGTCTAGAAAGTCAGTTCCATCAGAGTGAAAACTTTTTTTTTTTTTGTATAAATGTTCCCAGAATAATTTCAGACACATATCAAGTAGCCCCTGGCACTAGTAGTTTCCAGACACACATTTGGAGTGGGGTGCCATTGCCTTCTCCATTAATGAATGAACTATTGAACAAACAGGCTATATTGAGTTTGTAGTCAGACAAACTCTTTGATCCTCTTTTTTTCTAAGATCTCCTCTATGCATTTTGGTTTCCTAAGAAATTCAACAATTTTACTTTGAGTGTATAATTTCTTCTGAGCTACAGGATTTCAATTCATTCCCTCTAGCTTGTTAGTCTTATATCTGACTCTTGACTTAGACTCTATTTTCTCTCACTTAAGTTTGTCCATACTCATCTTTCTAGATTCAACATCTTTATCTTTGACAGATAAAAGAAGTTGGGGACATTTTATGTAATTCTGATATACGTTAATTACAAGCTAATGAACTCATCCGTCTCTGTCTTCCTTACTATTCTCACTTTAAAATAGCAAAAAAAAAAAAAAAAAAAGTTTCTTTCCCTGAAGTTTTCCTCTTTCTGGGCCCCAATTCCTTTGAGGAAGCAGGTGCCTAATAAAGTGAAACTAGGGGAGAATTGTATAAGATGTATTACAGTTATGTACTGTGGCACATAGACTCTAGGCTTTTCAGAAAATGAAATGACTACAGAAAGTTTGAAGAATTAAGAACCAGTTTGTGTAGGAGGCCTCCCAATTTTTAAACATGCTGGTATGTATTAAAGAGTAGAATCACAGATTTTTAGAAACAGTAGTGCTATCATTTCAGTTTAGTTCAGTCGCTCATTCGTGTCCGATTCTTTGTAGCCCCATGAACAGCAGTACACCAGGCCTCCCTGTCCATGGGGCTACAAAGAATCGGACACGAAT
>NW_011494787.1:4023795-4025393 GCF_000754665.1 Bison bison bison
CTGATGCTGGGAGGGATTGGGGACAGGGGGAGAAGGGGACAACAGAGGATGAGATGGCTGGATGGCATCACCGTCTTGATGGACATGAGTTTGAGTGAACTCTGGGAGTTGATGATGGACAGGGAGGCCTGGCGTGCTGCATTTCATGGGGTCGCAAAGAGTCGAACATGACTGAACTGAACTGAAATGATAGTAATAAAATAGCAGTAAGCCTTTTTGAAGGTCCAGGCACTGTGCTATGTGCTTTACAAGGACCAACTCATTTTTTCCTTAGAGCAATCATTTGAAGTACAATTGTTCAAGATTACTGGTAGATGTGTTTAGCTGGAATGTCTGTCCTCTTCTCACTTTTGCTGTCCCTCTATCCCACTCTTTTTAGGGGCAGAAGAATATTAGCAAGTGCCTTATTAGGGTTCTTATTCCATCATTAAAAACTGGAAGAGGTGATCGAGACTTTTTGTCACTAAGAAAAGATTTATCAGTGCCCCCACAGAAAAAACAAAATACAGTAATAAAAAAAGAAAATGTTAACAGCTTAAAAGGTTTCATTGGCTACATAAGCATGCCAAGTTAAAAAAAGAACTTGAATTTTTAGGTATATTTTGAACCTATGCTATATATTTGAACCTTATTAGAGACTTAAAAAAATACTATGATGATTTCTAAACAGAAAGAGTTTACATCTAGAGTGATGAAACCACATGATGGAAAGGACTTTGATATTATGTGGTCCAACCTCCTGATACTCCCCTGATGAATGCTGAGCTAGTCTCTTCTGAAACAGCTTTCTAATTGATAGACTTCCTTCTGAAATCTGTCTCCTGGTATCTTTTACCTACTTTTACTCAAGCAACTTTTGTAATCCCAGAAGATAAGTTAAATTTTAAAACTATTTGAAGACAACCAGCTTGGGCTATGTTCATCTTTCTGTTTTCAGTTTTCATCTTTTCCTTCCTGGACTCCATTTTCTGCAAGTGGATCTCTTTGTCAATATCTCTCTTGACCATAGGGTCTAACATTGAACAGAGTAGTTATGATGTGGTGCAAACAGTTCACAGTAGATGAGATGTGTTGTGTCCTTTGAACTGGATGTTATATTTCTGTCAATCTAGTCAAGGATCTCATTAGTTTTTTGGTGGTTTTGTTTTGTTGTTGTTGTTTTTAGCAATTTCATTTCATTGCTATTAATCTCATCACCCACATAACTTTTGATTCTCTACTCTACTACCAATTCTGTTCCTCCACCAACATTTCTAATCTTAGTAAATATCTCCATGATTTAGTCAGTCACTCCAGCCAACACCTAGTTACCATTCTCGACTCCTCAAGTAACACACTGGCAAGTCCCATCTGTAATTCCTTTCAGTGATGTCGTCCTCTCTATCACAACCTCCCCAGTCACCTTCATTTGTCTTCTGGGCTGATCAAATAGCCTCTTAACTTGTCTTAGGGTTTGCTCTCTGGGCTTTTATTTTAATATATGCTCCACAAAGTGACAGAGAAATCTTCTTAAATTGTAAATCACATCATGATGCTTCTCTGCTTTAACCCCTTCAGGATCCTCCAATTTACACAAACAAAACTCAGTCTTTACTATG
>NW_011494787.1:4025493-4027779 GCF_000754665.1 Bison bison bison
AATATAATAGCAGCAAGCATAGGCTAACCATCTTGAGAGATTAATTATTCACAATTTTCACAAAATAAGTCCCCATAAAAAGGGCAGAGGGGCTTCTCTGGTGGGCTCAGAGATAAAAAACACACCAGCCCATGTAGGAGAGGCAGGTTTGATCCTTGGATTGTGAAGATTCCCTGGGTCAGGAGGATCCCGAGAGAAGGAAATGGCAACCTACTCCAGGGTTCTTGCCTGGGAAATCCCATAGACAGAGAAGTCTGGCAGGCTACTGTCCATGCGGTCGCAAAAGTGTCAGACATGACTTAGCGATTAAACAACAACATAAAGGGCAGAAGCACTGTGTGTGTCTGCTTGTGTGAGTGTGTATGTGTGAGTTTGTGAGTTGGTGATGGACAGGGAGGCCTGGCGTGCTGCGATTTATGGGGTCGCAAAGAGTCGGACACGACTGAGCAACTGAACTGAACCTAACTGAACTGATATGCCTGATATGAACATACATGTCTGAGTAGACAGTAAGGAAGGGGCTCACTCATAGCAATGCATTTTTATTTTCTTTTTTGTTTCATATATCAGTGAAGCCCTTGAGTCTTCAAAGGCCTTGCCAAATTCATTGTAATGGCTTTAAATAGTAAGGAGAAAGCAGTGGATGGAAGCATTTGAATGCAATGACCCTTCAGATCTAGTGATTATTGATACGGAGTGCAGGAAGGAAATTAGGAAGACTGGGAGGTGAAGGAGGTCTGACATACACCTTTGAGGGTTTTTCCATAGTGACAGCTTCATCTGTTGGTAAAGCTGGCTGATTGGTGGTAAACATCATGGAGCATGAAAATTACACCACATGGCTAAGTTTTGCTTTTTCAACAACTGTGCAGTTGGGCTGACCTAACTCTCATTTCCTGTTTCCATTATGGTTGTTAGCCTCAATTCTTTTCACATCTGCACCCAGACATATCTTATTCTACAGCCCACCTGCCCATCTGGGCTCTGGGTGACCTCATTCTTGAGAAGAGGTCTGCAAGCTGTGTGCAAGATGGATGGCTCCCGATGTTGGGTGCAGGGGTGCTCAGCCTTGCCTCGCTCATCGTGCTGCAGTGGGCTTTGCCAAAGGTTCTCAGCATATGTTTGTCTGGATCTTTTCAAGGTTCAGGCAGCTCTGTTTTAAATATTTAACCTTACATGAGGATGTCTTAGGCTTCCTGAAGTTATTCCTGAGATTTATGAAAGAGAAGAAATCTGATTGTACAAATCTGAAGAGAATGACGAAAAGACCAAATGGCAATCCACTCACTTACTATCTTTGTTTTGCAACTTTATGGTCATAGAACTGAGCTCTCAGTTTTCCCCTTCCTGGCCAGTCTATCTGCCTATGTGTGTTTATTGAACATCATAAGTGCTAGTCACAAAGGTAGATACAGAAAAGCAAGTCTTTGAAACCCACCCATGAGGTACATGGTCCTGCTGAGATATGATTGATTAGTATGGGGTAAATAATACTAATAGCAAATAGTTTTTTGAGTGCTTATTATGTGCCAAGGTTTAGTGTCATCTTTATTTTTCAGGGAGGGAAAGTCATATAGTATAAACTATTTCTTTAAAATTTTTAGTTTATACTAGAGTATAAGTGGTTTACGGGCCTCCCCGGGTGGTGCTAGTGGTAAAGAACCCACCAGCCAATGCAGGAGACATAAGAGACACCGGTTTGTTTCTGGGTTGGGAAGATCCCCTGAAGGAGGGCATGGCAACTCACTCCAGTATTCTTGCATGGAGAATCCTCTGGACAAAGGAGAATCCTGTGGACAGGCAGGCTATAGTCCAGAGATCAGATCAGATCAGTCGCTCAGTCGTGTCCGACTCTTTGCGACACCATGAATCGCAGCACGCCAGGCCTCCCTGTCCATCACCAGCTCCCGGAGTTCACTCAGACTCACGTCCATCAAGTCAGTGATGCCATCCAGCCATCTCATTCTCTGTCGTCCCCTTCTCCTCCTGCCCCCAATCCCTCCCAGCATCAGAGTCTCTTCCAATGAGTTAACTCTTCGCATGAGGTGGCCAAAGTACTAGAGTTTCAGCTTTAGCATCATTCCTTCCAAAGAAATCCCAGGGCTGATCTCCTTCAGAATGGACTGGTTAGATCTCCTTGCAGTCCAAGGGACTCTCAAGAGTCTTCTCCAACACCACAGTTCAAAAGCATCAGTTCTTCGGCACTCAGCCTTCTTCACAGTCCAACTCTCACATCCATACATGACCACAGGAAAAACCATAGCCTTGACTAGACGAACCTTTGTT
>NW_011494787.1:4027879-4041723 GCF_000754665.1 Bison bison bison
AACCATAGCCTTGACTAGACGAACCTTTGTTGGCAAAGTAATGTCTCTGCTTTTGAATATGCTGTCTAGATTGGTCATAACCTTCCTTCCAAGGAGTAAGCGTCTTTTAATTTCATGGCTGCAATCACCATCTGCCGTGATTTTGGAGCCCAGAAAAATAAAGTCTGACACTGTTTCCACTGTTTCCCCATCTATTTCCCATGAAGTGGTGGGACTGGATGCCACGATCTTTGTTTTCTGAATGTTGAGCTTTAAGCCAACTTTTTCACTCTCCACTTTCACTTTCATCAAGAGGCTTTCTAGTTCCTCTTCACTTTCTGCCATAAGGGTGGTGTCATCTGCATGTCTGAGGTTATTGATATTTCTCCTGGCAATCTTGATTCCAGTTTGTGTTTCTTCCAGTCCAGCGTTTCTCATGATGCACTCTGGCTATAGACCATGGGGTCACAAATAGTCAGACACAACTGAAGCAACTTCGCATGCACACACTCTCACACACACACATAGGTTTACAGTGTTGTGTTAGTTTCAGGTGTGCAACAAAGTGATTCAGTTATACATGTATCTTTTCTTTTGCAAGTTCTATTCCCATTTAGCTTATCACAGAATAGTGTTACCTATACATGAATCATCTCATTTAACTCTCATAACAATCCTATTAGGTAGTGCTATATTTCTCCCATTATTCAGGTAGAGGACCTGAAGCTGGCGTGACTGAGGAACTCGATAGGACTGCTCTTCCAGGAGAGCCTGGATTCCCACTCAGTTCTCTCTGAGTCCCCAGCCAGTGGGGGCTCCAGCGCTGCATCTTCACTCTGTCCTGTGGCCTCTCTCCAGTGTCACCTCTAGAGGGCAGAGTCAGCTCCGTTGGAGTAGGGAGAAGCAGACAGACCTGCAAGGGCTGGAGTCATTAGAGGACTTTTCCCACTTATACACAGAAGTGGGACTTGGGCCTTCATTCAGGTTACTTAGAGTGAGCTTGACCCTGGAAATGCCTCACATTGGCATTCCTCAGTCTGTTTCCAGTGTGTTCCTTCTAAACCAACATAATAATATGAGCAGATAAGGCTATATTCATAGTCCTGAATATTCATTGAAAGGACTGATAATGAAGCTGAAACTCCAGTATTTTGGCCACCTGATGGGAAGAACGGACTCATTGGAAAAGACCCTGATGCTGGGAAAGATTGAAGGCAGGAGGAGAGGTGGATGGCAGTTGGATGGCATCACCAACTCGATGAACATGAGTTTGAGCAAGTTTGGGAGTTGGTGATGGACAGAGAAGCCTGGAGTGCTGCAGTCCATGGGGTCTCAAAGAGTCAGACACAACTGAGCAATTGAACTGAACTGATGACTATATTAAGAGACTGGGACTTTGTTTTTTGTCATTGTTGTTTCTCATCCTGATTCCTCCCACTGAATCTACTTTAGATGACGTGGATAATTTTCTTTCAGTTTACAAGTTAAATCCAGGTAGAAAATGCAGATTCCATAAGTAACTCTTCACATTCTTTGTTTTCTTTTGTAATTTCTTTGTAGTTTTTTATGATAGTGTGGAGAAGGCAATGGCACCCCACTCCAGTACTCTTGCCTGGAGAATCCCAGGGATGGGGGAGCCTGGTGGGCTGCCGTCTATGGGGTCGCACAGAGTGGGACACGACTGACGCAACTTAGCAGCAGCAGCAGCAGCAGTGATTAAGAACAATTGCTTTGGAGTCACACTGTCTCTATTTGAGTCCTAGCTCTTTCACTTACTGGTGATGGGTGTACCCTGTTTGTGCCTCAGTTTCCTTATTTATACCTACCTTATAGGATTTATACCTACCTTATAGAATTGCTTCCCTGGTGGCTCAGAGGTTAAAGCGTCTGCCTGCAAGGCGGGAGACCCGAGTTCAATCCCTGGGTTGGGAAGATCCCCTGGAGAAGGAAATGGCAGCCCACTTCAGTATTCTTGCCTGGAGAACCCCATGGACAGAGGAGCCTTGTAGGTTACAGTCCACGGGGTTGCAAAGAGTCTGATATAATTGAGCGGCTTCACTATAGGATTGTTAGGGCTACTCTGGCGGCTCAGATGATAAACCTGCCTGCAATGCAGGAGACCTGGGTTCAATTCCTGGATTGGGTAGATCCCCTGGAGAAGGGAACAGCTACCCACTCCAGTATTCTGGCCTGGAGAATGCCATGGACTGTATAGTCCATGGGGTCACAAAGAGTCGGACATATTGAGCGACTTTCACTAGTACTTGTACTTATAGGATTGTTAAGAGGATGAATATATAAATATTAGAAGAGGGGCTGGTGCACAGTAAGCATTTAGTGCACGCTGACATTTGTTGTCAGCTATTACTGCTGGATGGAGAAGGAAATGGCAACCCACTCCAGTACTTTTGCCTGGACAATCCCATTGATGGAGGAGCCTGGTAGGCTGCAGTCCATGGGGTCACAAAGAGTCGGACATGACTGAGTGACTTCACTTTCACTTTTCACTTTCATGCATTGGAGAAGGAAATGGCAACCCACTCCAGTGTTCTTGCTTGGAAAATCCCAAGGATGGGGGAGCTTGGCAGACGTGGGCTGCTGTCTATGAGGTTGCCAGAGATGGACACGACTGAAGTGACTTAGTAGTAGTAGTTAATTATATAGCATGTAAAAATCTCGAGACACATGGAAAGTACCGTTTGTTCATCTTGCTTCTTGATTAGAAGTAAACATTGACTATACAGCATTTCTCAGGGGATGTTGATGATAATCAGAAAAATCAACTAGGGCTGCCACACTAACTCCAAAGACCACAATTCCCATCATTGTCATGTATAAAGATGGTGCCCTTTAGAGTACGCCCAACATAACTCTGCCCAGATTGAGAATTGTTGGCAAGGGCTGATTCCCAGATCTGCTGTATTGGTTATAATATGGTGGCAGGTATAGCTACCCTGTGAACCAGACACAGTTTTTATTCATTTAAAACAAACAAACAAATGGACATTCATTCAGCAAATATTTATTGAAGACTATGGCCCAGGAACTCAACCAGGAAACTAAGGATGCCTTCATGGAGCTTACATTATCATGGAGATGTTATGAACAGTGGGTTGGACATGGAGATGTCAGAGACAGTGGGTTGGTTTGAATAAAAAAAAATTAATTTGAATTATGTGATACAAACAACTAGCTAGGCAGCCAGCTAAATTTCTTAAAGGGAATGCTATGTGTGTCATTAGGAGGGCACAAAGTAAGTAAACCTTATACCTGAGATGTACCATGCCAGGAATCTATTTATTATAGTTACTTTGCTTCATTTTTCTTCTGAAAATGAAAGTCAATATTGTTTTCTTTTAAGGTAATGGTATTAGTCAACAGAATAATTTAAAGTCTTGAATGAAGTTAGTTGCTAACTAGGTAAAAATCTGGAATTGCCAAAAAATGCCATAGTTTTAGAGATATTTAAACGTATGTTCAAATTTCTTAATTCTGTGCACTATTTAACATTGAGTGATTAAGCCAGATTAAATCATATTGAAGACTAATATTTTTATAGCTCATTGGTTTTCTTCATTCAAGGCCACTGCCACCCAATTTGCCTAACACATCCACTAAATTTGTAGCCTTTGATCCACAAATATATCTTTTAAAAATATAGTATTTTATTTTTCCTTGAAGTGAGCTACTAATCCCTTTATTTTTCAAAAAGATATTTCAAAAGAGAAGTTGGCAATTTGGCAACCAAGATATGCTTCAGTAGGTGAACAGAAAACTATCATACATTCCATCAATGGAATATTATTCAGCTAAAAAGAAAGAAGCTAGGAAGCTATGAAAAGATTTGCAGAAAACTTAAATGCATATTACTAAGTGAAAGAAGCCAATCTGAAACGGCTACATACTGCATGCTTCCAACTGTATGTTATGGAAAAAATCAAAACCATAGAGACAGTTAGAAGATAGGCGATTGCCAAGGGTTAGAAGGGAGGGAGGGATGAACAGGAAGGACACAGAGGGCTTTTAGGACAGTGAAACTACTCTGCATATAATGGTGGGTACATGTTATCATACTGTAAACTAAAAAAATACACACAATGTAAAAGTTGGGAGTTAGATTTTATTCATTGGGAATGTTAGGACTTGAGCCTGGGAGACAGTATCTTAGGTGAACCAGGAGAGCTGACTCTGAGGAGGTAGGGGAGGAGACAGGCTATATATAAGTTTGCAGCAAGGGGCAGGTAATCTGAATATTAAAAGATTACTGTTAATTAAGAGAAAACTAAATCTCTCACATGAAGAGATTTAGTGTTCTGTGTATGGGAAGATGCAAGCATCTGGGCTTGCTGACATCATTTCTTTCATATGCATCTAGCTATCGGGGGCCAATCGTGCTTTCTTTGTTGTTCACACATTAAGTCCTTGCTTTCTGTAAGATGTTGAATGTGGTAAATGGCCACCTCTCATATCCCCCCAGCTCCTCAGTGCTTACTGGGGAGGAGGTAGTGATGGCATCCAAATAGTTGGCTTTGCTTCACCTGGGCTCATAAATTTGCAGTTGGAAAAGTCTTGTTTACTGGTAGAGCTTAGAGTAGAAAATATTTCATTTCACAATGCATTGCTCCAAGTCCATACACGTCCAACACCAAGAGTGACCTGTAAAGCAAAGTGTGGGCTTTGAGTGATAATGATGTGTCAATATAGGCTCATCAGTTGTAACAAAGGTACCTCTCTGGTGGATGACATTGATAATGGGGTAGCATATGTAGGGGCAGGAAGTATAAAAGAAATCTCTCTCCCTTCTCAATTTTGCAGTGAATCTAAAACTGCTCTAAAAAAGAGAAGGTCAGTTTAAAAAAAAAAGAAAGAGAAGTTTGGACTATACCTACGTGTCATTTTCATCATTCCATTGGCCAGAACGTAAAAAACAATTCGTGTAAACGTTTTGATTCTTAAATCTCAAATATGTCTTAGTAGATTAAGATTTTAGGAAACAAAAGCATGCCTGAGGTGACAATATGCAAAAGATGCTTCAGCCTAGAGGGATCTGAGTTGTCAGGGACATTAAAGCTCATTAGCAGGATTCCCCTACAGAAACAGTCACATTCCTGGTCCTGCATTTCACAGTTCTTAGAAAAACCTTCTCATTGATGTTAGGGTGTTGCACTCCAGCTGAGAGCCTGAGGTTTTTCATTGAAAGGCAAACATATTGGTTTTATATCTTGTGCTTTCTGGAGGGTGTAGCTTTTTTAATCTTTAAAGTGACAAGAGCAAGAAAATAGAAAGTGTGGGGTGGGGGAAGGGTGGAGATCCAGTCACCTGCAACTATATTAAACCACCCACCAGCTGTTTATAACTTACATCATTCCATTCTATAAGAAATCTTTAACTTATGAAAAGGACGTCCTTGCTGGGGGATTAACAAGTGGAACTGGGTGAAATGCTACACTTGCTTTTGATGGTGTGAGAGCTATCTTTTGCAAACTATTGACATTCTTTTTCCACTGTTTTCTTAAAAGATTAGCCTTAGGGAACATAAATAATTAGTTATAAAATCTCTGGCAGGATATTTAATCAATCACATCTTGGTTTCAGCTGACACGAGGGCTGTGGTCATCTGTGGCAAAGGCAGATGCAGTGAAGGGACGGGACTAGGCTGCCCTCCTCACCAGCTGTGTGAGCTTGTTCAAAGGATGACCCAGAAAGTCCCAGAACAAGCTGAAACTTGGGGCAATCTGGTCGCACTGCTGGCATTCGTTGTTTATCGTGCAGCCTGAAGTTCTCTGTAGGCAAACTGACAAGGAGTAAGGGCAACGAACGATACTTCGAAAGTCTACTCCCCAAGGAGAAATTCTCACTCTCAAGGTGCCAGGATGGATGGGGAGAAGTGAAGTAATTTGTGTAGGCTGGTAAAAATACTCAGGCTTGTTTTTTACATTTCAGTTCATGCATATATTAGTCAGGGTTCTCCAGAGAAAAGAAGCAGTAGGATGTGCATGTGTGTGTAATAAAAAAATTGTGCGTGCACACACACACACACACACACACATATATAAAGAATTGGCTCAGGCAGCTTTAAAGGCAAGTCCAAAACCTTCAGACGGGCCGTCAGGCTGGGGACTCACGGAGAAACTGATGTTGCAGTTCAGTCTGGAAACCACCTGTAGGTAGAATTCTTTCTTTCTTGGGGAGGTCAGTCTTTGTCCTATGATGGCCTTCGACTGACAGAATGAGGCCCACCCACATTGTGGAGGGCAACCTGCTTTCCTCAAAATGTTATTTTCATTCAGAAAACATAGTCACAGAAACATCCAGAACAATGTTTGACCAAATGTCTGGGCTCATGGCCCAGGCAAGTGGACACATAAAATTAACCATCACAACAGGTTCCTGTCAGCTAGTAGATTAAATATTATACATTTGCATCAGGTCAAGTTCACTATTTGGGGAAAATAAGCCAAGGAAAGGGTATAATGAACATATAAGTCAGAATCTTTAAAATAGTATATAAAAGGAAATCAGTCCTGAATATTCATCGGAAGGACTGATGCTGAAGCTGAAACTCCAAAACTTTGGCCACCCAATGCAAGGAGCTGACTCATTGGAAAAGACCCTGATGCTGGGAAAGATTGAGGGCAGGAGGAGAAGGGGATGACAGAGGATGAGATGGTTGGATGGCATCACCGACTCAATGGACATGGTTTGGGGTGGACTCTGGGAGTTGGTGATGGACAGGGAGGCCTGGCATGCTGCGATTCATGGGGTTGCAAAGAGCTGGACACAACTGAGCGACTGAACTGAACTGAACTGAGTTAATAAAAATAGGACAACAGCAATAGGATGAGTCTAAATAACAAAAAATAGTAGCTAACATTTCTTTGGTACTGTGTATCAGGAATGTTTGAATCCTCACAAAACTCTATGAGGCAACAAATATCCCTGGAGTCCATAACCTGGGTTCCAATTCCAGCTCTCACACTCACTAACTGTGTGACTTTGGCAAATCTTTTAGCCTCTCTGAACTTCAGTTTCCTTAATAGGAAAAAATAAGAATAATCACAGCAGCAACTGCTGAAGATTATCGGGACGATTAAATGAGTTATCCCACACCGAGTATGTAGAACTGCTGCTGCTGCTGCTAAGTCATTTCAGTCGTGTCCGACTCTGTGCAACCCCATAGACGGCAGCCCACCAGGCTTGGTCGTCCCTGGGATTCTCCAGGCAAGAACACTAGAGTGGGTTGCCATTTCCTTCTCCAATGCATGAAAGTGAAAAGTGAAAGTGAAGTCGCTCAGTCATGTCTGACTCAGTGACCCCATGGACTGCAGCCTACCAGGCTCTTCCGTCCATGGGATTTTCCAGGCAAGAGTACTGGAGTGGGTTGTCAACAGTGCCTGGCTATTAGAAGCAGTAGGCATGACAGGCTTCCTAGATGGCTCAGCAATGAAGAATCTGCCTACAATGCAGGAGATGTGGGTTTGACCCCTGGGTGAGGAAGACCCTCTGGAGAAGGAAATGGCAACCCAATCCAGTATTCTTGCCTGGAGAATATCATGGACAGAGGAGCCTGGCGGGCTACAGTCCATAGGGTCATCAAGAGTTGGATACAACTGAAGGAACTGAGCACACAAGCAGGCATGACAGCCATCTGAAACCTAGAAATGGTGAATTTGCTGCATATCCCTACATGACAATATACAGCATGCTTATAAGGAGATAAATGAGCACATCCTTCCACTGAAGTCTTATGAGCCTCAAGTTCCACTGAAAACACCCTATTCCAGTCTCCCTTGGCAAACCCACAACCAATTTTGCCAAAGAACAAAATGTAGCAGAGGCCTGACATGTGTCATGTGTACTCTTCAGTACAGTTTCATTATCTTTACTGAGTTTGGATTAAATACAGCCATCTTAGGAATGATATTTCCCCAGACATGAGTAGCAGATAAAAGGGTAGGGTAGCATGGAATAAAATGGGTAGGGTAGCATGGAATAAAAATGAGCAGCCCAAGATAATTCAGGATGGGCTAGTGCGAATGACTCCCAGCCCTGAACTTCCCTGCGTTTATTTTGTTATGTCCCAGGCTACAGGAATTATCTTGCAGAAATATTTTTTGACTTACAGTAATACTGGGATCTCCATACTGAAAATCAATGTGTATTTTGTTTCCTTCTAGAGCGTTTCGACAACAGTAGCCTAAAATGCTTTAGGATACTCATTGTGCCATTAGAAGTCAGCCACTAACAACAGATCTTAGATTTCCTGTAACTCAGTCAAGGGTATTTTGTAGCCGTGATGGCCCAAGTCACAGGGGAACCATTGGGAAGATCTTTAGGTTTAAGTGACTTCTTGATTTAATGTCTTATGGCTGAGTTTCTCAGCTTTTCCTACCCTTATTTGTGAAATGGAACTAATTTTTGAGTGTAGTTTGCTCGCTGTCTTTAACCATTTGATTTTTTTCCTTCTCTGACTTTGCTTATTGCCACTTCAGAGAGCGATGCCCTCATTGATTTCCTTTGCCTGGGGCTTTGGTTAAATGAGAACTTTCAAAACCCTCACACAGTTGTTCTCTGATCATGATATAAGCTGGACTAAGAGCCTCCCCCCAGCCTGGAAACCCATGGCATAGGCCCCTATAGTTGCTTTCTGCTGGTGGCCTCAATCTTTCAACTCTAAGTATGGAAAACCAATAAATGGCAACAAATGGTTTTATGCTAACTAGGTTGAAAGAGATTCTCCAGTCTGCTATTAAAAATCAGTCCAACTATTGCAATAGAGGCCAGCACATTGTTAGATAATCAGGGTTATTTACTAATGTTTTGACAGCTCCACTTAGCATAAAGGGCAACAGGAGACACTTCTGACCACGGAAGCCCTACACTATGTTTTATTGACTTGGCTGATTTATAAATCCTACAACCATGAGATAATTGGCAACTTACTCCTTCACAGATGTGAGTTATGCAATCAGCATGGGAAAGATCCACTGAAGCTGACTTGCTGGAAATCTTTACTTTCAATCTATAATATATAATACGGTTAAGAATAAAAAAGAGTACCAAACACCAGTGTTTTGTAAAGCAGTATACAGATGTAATTTGTTTCATTATTGTCAGCAATATCAGGATCAATTGATCAGTCACCTATCTATGTATTCTATGACATCTAAACTGAGCACTCTATTAAATGTCAAGATAATCAATATTATATATTTTTGTTTTTTGCAAATAGTCCTCCAGGCCTGCATAATGAAGTCTAACTTTAGTTTCAAAGACCATGTTTTAGGGTTTGTTTTTTTTTTCAATGGATGATTTCTTCTGCTTACCCATTCTTTATTTTGATACTGAGGTCTCATAGATCAATTACTATTATTAATCACCTGGAAGAGTAAATTAATACCATAGACACATGAAGGGTCAGTCTTGCCAGCTGACATGAACTGTAAAAGGTGGCGTGTGTGTTTGTGTCATAAATTGCTCTGCATGATGATATGGCTATTGTTATTTGCAGAAATCTTTATATTTTTGTTAGGTCAGAAAGCCTGTAATTCTCAAAGTGATCTCTGAACCTTATTTAATGCAGCAAACAGAAGGAGCTGAGTTGAACTTTGGTGTCTGCCAGTTGGAAAGTAATAACTTTAGCAACTCTCTATAAGACTTGTGCCTTGTGATGAATGTGGACCCTTCCTTCACGAGGGTTTCCCAATATTATATACTTGTAGCAAATAAGGTTAGAACCTTTAAAATATAGCATTTAGTAATGTGCTGGAAATAGCTTCCTCGATTCCTTTAAAGGTCACTGCATTTGCTTTCCAGCCGTCATTTTAGCTCAAGCCTCTACAGAGTGGAACTGAGAACATGCTTGCCTTCACACCTTCAATTTTCCCAAGCTTAAGAGTAAAATGGCAGGATAAAGTGGAATGTGTGTGTGTGTGTGCGCGCATGTGCTCTTGTGAGTTTAGAACGATGTAGAAATGCATTGTCAAAATAATCTCAATTATCTTGGTTATATACATGTGCACACACACATATGTATTGGTTATATACATGTGCATTGCTTCTTCAGTTGGAGGTAAGGTTAGACTTGTATTATCCTCTGTCCAAAAGCCAAGCTTCTAGGAGTGAAATTGGGACAATAGCTACTAAAGGAAAATAAACTCGCAGAAAGCATTCAGTTCTTTGTGCTTTGCCTGAGCGCTCCATGTGTCCCCAGCCAAAGTATATTAGTAAAACTCTATATGTGTGTGTTCAGTTGCTCCTGACTCTTTGTGATCCTATGAATTATAGCCTGCCAGGTTCCTCTGTCCCTTGGATTTTCTAGGCAAGAGTACAGGAGTGGGTTGCCATTTCCTCCTCTAGGGGATCTTCCTGACCCAGGGATCGAACCCACATCTCCTGTGTCTCCTGCATTGAAGGCAGATTCCTTACTGCTGAGGCACCAGGGAAGCCCATGTAAATTAGCATCAAAACACAAACTTTGCTGCTGTTCCACTGGAAAAAGTAAATTCATTAAGCCATTGACATGAAGCATGAAATAGTCAAATGTAGCCTTGCTATCAAAATTAGAATTGGAATGGTAGATTGCAACAAAAGATGATTTCACACCAACTGACACAACTCAAGACTAAGCTGGCAAAAAGAGAACAGCTTCTTTTGTAAAGCATATTGTACTGTTTCTAGAATCATCAGTGTCATTCGTCAGTACTGCCAAGATTCTCATCTTCCTCACATTATCAACCTCCTTGTTAACAGCATCTTCATCACGTTTATAAGTGGCAGTCATGTTTCCTTTTACAAGTACACTCAGGATGAAAAGTGATTTATATCTGTTCTATACTGGGTTTCGGCACACCATGGCTTCAGTAGATTGATCAATGGAATCATCAAGCAATGTCTTTGCATCTTTACAAAACAGAGTGCAGTAAGGTCTTGCAAAATCATTCTTGTGTAGTTTACTTTCCTTCAACTTGGAAATGTTAGCTGTGTAAATTTCAAAATAACAATCTGCCATGTGAACTCTCTCCATTTGGGTTATGTATTTGTTGTTAATGAGATGGCAGCTTGGACTCGTTCAGGCACTTTTGAATATATTTATCTATGAGAAGATACATGAAAATGTTTTCTTGACTGATGGTTCAAAATGCCATCCACACCTGCATCTTAAGATTCTAGCTCCAGCTACCAATTTGCAGGAGAGAAGAAAGGAAAGTGTTAGACTTTACTGTGAGGGTGTGCTCAGCCGTATCCAGACTATGGAAAAATCTTCAGGGCATATTAGTTTACTTCCTAACACATAATAAGAAAGACAAAAGAGGAGTGAGAAGGAACCCTTAGATACTTTAAATGCTTATCAATGAGCTATAATATGTGGACTTCTTAATTTGCCTCTTAATTCAAACATACACATTTAAAAATTACAACATTGAGATGAGAACTGAATTACAACATGAGAACTCTAAATGTGAATACTGACTAGATATTTGAAAATTATTTACAAATTATTGCTAATTTTAAAGGCTGTGATAATAGTATAGTGGTTTCTTTAAGATTCACTATCTTTTAGAGAGAAATGAGTTAACATACTGAAGTATCTACAGATGAAATGTTATGACATATAGTCCATTCTGAAGGAGATCAGCCCTGGGATTTCTTTGGAAGGAATGATGCTAAAGCTGAAACTCCAGTACTTTGGCCACCTCATGTGAAGAGTTGACTCATTGGAAAAGACTCTGATGCTGGGAGGGATTGGGGGCAGGAGGAGAAGGGGACGACAGAGGATGAGATGGCTGGATGGCATCACTGACTCGATGGACGTGAGTCTGAGTGAACTCCGGGAGTTGGTGAGGGACAGGGAGGCCTGGCATGCTGCGATTCATGGGGTCGCAAAGAGTCGGACATGACTGAGCGACTGATCTGATCTGATCTGATCTGATAGCTCCAAAATAATGTGGAAGGAGGAGTTGCTGAAATCAGGACTAGCCAAGAGTAGATCACACTGTTGAAGCTGGATTATGGCTACATAGTAGTTCATTGTATGACTCCGTGTTTGAAATTCTCCACAATAAGAAAAAAGTAATGCTATCAATTTACATTGAATGTTTTCTTTGGTTCTTGGAACTTTCTTAGCTCTTCCTTGGTGACAAGTTGGATTATCCCTACAAGAGTGGGATTATAGACACTGTTGCTTTTACGGTAGAAGATTATTAATGCTTAAATGGGGGAAGAATTGCTAACATATACAAAATTTAGTTTTTATTGTTCTAATGAATTCTTTCCTTCCCATCCCTAGTTTCTAAACTGGGATTAGGAGGAAAAAAACTTAATTTTTTCTAACATTGCTGTTTCTATCAGGCAGTTCTTTGGCCTTTTTGTAGAGGCAAATTCCTGAGAACCATCCCTATGCATTGACCACATCCATCAACTAGATTCAAACTTAGTTCTCTTGGATTCCATGTGATTTCCAGAAAAATAAATGTGCTTTAGAGACACTTAGAACATTGGGAATCCAATAGCTGTAGTTGTGAACTTTTTGGAGGCTATAGAGAGTTGTGATGACCCCCTGTCCTTTGCCCTCACATCCCTCCCTGTAGTGATATTTGTAGTGAACATTTGTTCTAAGAGCTTCCTAATTTCCATAGGTGAATTCTCTTCTCCTCTCCTCCAATAGACTTTAGAGTAAGCTGACCTCACTCTTGCTCTAAGAGTGGTCTTGGATTGGCTTAATCCAATCAGTACATTTCATTCCTTTGGTTATGGTCATTAATTCTGGGGAAGACATATGCCCCACATTGGCCCTAAAATTGTATATCTTAGCACTGTTGGAATACTGGGTCAGAAGGAATCTCTTCTACTGGACTTGGGCAAGGATGATTATATCTCTGACTTTGTCAGGCACTTGTTCTTCTACAACTAGGAGAGTAGATATTAGGGTGGAACTCAGGTTCAGGATTACTGAGCAGAAAAATGAAAAGAAATTGGGTGTTTGGAGACATGACTGAGAAGGTGGATCCATCAACCATGAAACTGCTGTTCCTTGAGACTGAATTGTTTTTGAGGACCAATATGTATTGATTGGTTATCCCAAATGAAGTTGTGTTTTATTTCATTTGTACCAAAGAACATCTTAGCATAAATAGAACATGCTTACCTAATGGACATAAAAGTTTTGGAGATAGAGTAGCTCAGTGAAGAAGCCAGGGGTGACAATATACTGCTCACTTTGCCTCTTGAACGAGTCTATGCTCCTTTCTGGATATATTAAAACCAGGTTGAGAAGATACAGTTGGAGACATAAAATAAATACATGGTAGGTTATTCAGTTCAGTTCAGTCACTCAGTCATGTCCGACTCTTTGCGACCCCATGAATCTCAGCACGCCAGGCCTCCCTGTCCGTCACCAACTCCCGGAGTTCACTCAGACTCATGTCCATGGAGTCAGTGATGCCATCCAGCCATCTCATCCTCTGTCGTCCCCTTCTCCTCCTGCCCCCAACCCCTCCCAGCATCAGAGTCTTTACCAATGAGTCAACTCTTCACATGAGGTGGCCAAAGTACTGGAATTTCAGCTTTAGCATCAGTCCTTCCAATGAACACCCAGGACTGATCTCTTTTAGGATGGACCAGTTGGATCTCCTTGCAGTCCAAGGGACTCTCAAGAGTCTTCTCCAACACCACAGTTCAAAAGCATCAATTCTTCGGTGCTCAGCCTTCTTCACAGTCCAACTCTCACATCCATACATGACCACTGGAAAAACCATAGCCTTGACTAGATGGACCTTTGTTGGCAAAGTAATGTCTCTGCTTTTCAATATGCTATCTAGGTTGGTCATAACTTTTCTTCCAAAGAGTAAGCGTCTTTTAATTTC
>NW_011494787.1:4041842-4053037 GCF_000754665.1 Bison bison bison
TTTTCACTCTTCACTTTCACTTTCATCAAGAGGCTTTTTAGTTCCTCTTCATTTTCTGCCATAAGGGTGGTGTCATCTGCATATCTGAGGTTATTGGTATTTCTCCCAGCAATCTTGATTCCAGCTTGTGCTTCTTCCAGCCCAACATTTCTCATGATGTACTCTGCATATAAGTTAAATAGCAGGGTGACAATATACAGCCTTGATGTACTCCTTTTCCTATTTGGAACCAGTCTGTTGTTCCATGTCCAGTTCTAACTGTTGCTTCCTGGCGTGCATATAGGTTTCTCGAGTCAGGTCAGGTGGTCTGGTATTCCCATCTCTTGAAGAATTTTCCAGTTTGTTGTGATCTACACAGTCAAAGGCTTTGGCATAGTCAATAAAGCAGAAATAGATGTTTTTCTGGAACTCTCTTGCTTTTTTGATGATCCAGCGGATGTTGGCAATGTGGTCTCTGATTCCTCTGCCTTTTCTAAAACCAGCTTGGACAACTGGAAGTTCATGGTTCACATATTGCTGAAGCCTGGCTTGGAGAAGTTTGAGCATTACTTTACTAGCGTGTGAGATGAGTGCAATTGTGTGGTAGTTTGAGCATTCTTTGGCATTGCCTTTCTTTGGGGTTGGAATAAAAACTGACCTTTTCCAGTCCTGTGGCCACTGCTGAGTTTTCCGAATTCGCTGGCATATTGAGTGCAGCACTTTCACAGCATCATCTCCTAGGATTTGAAATAGCTCAACTGGAATTCCATCACCTCTACTAGCTTTGTTCATAGTGATGCTTTCTAAGGCCCACTTGACTTCACATTCTAGGATGTCTGGCTCTAGGTCAGTGATCACACCATCGTGATAGAGAAGCAAAAGACATGGTTTTGCTCAGTCTGATCCTGTTTAATAAACCTGAAAAATTCAAGTAAAGAGTAGAGGTAATAAGTCTTTCCAGATTAACAGAGAACCTGAGTGACATCACTAGATATCTGGGGCTAGGAGCAGAAGGAAACCGGAGTTTAAGCTTTTTACTCTTTCTGGTGCCTCTTTGGGAAAAAAAAAAAAAAATGTAGAGGCTAGAATGAATGTCCCAGATGACACTAGACTGCTCCATGAGAATGGACCACTGTTGACTTATTCATCTTTGTATCTATTAATTGTGTGTATCAGCTAAGTGTCACATGTATGTTTTGCACTGTTTTAGGCACTAGGAAACATACTAGTGTGAAGAGATCAGATCAGTAAGCTACTGGACAAGTAAATATATAGCTTCTCACATAGCAGTACATTTTATGGAGAAAAAGAAAGTAGAATACAGCAGGTGAAAGAGTGCCAGGGAAGAGGGATATAATATATAGTGGCCCAAAGGATGATATTTTAGCAGAAACCTGAACAACGTGAAAGAGAGAGCCATGCGGACATGGGAGGAAGTTTCCAGGAAGGAGTTTCCAGGAAGAGGGGGCAGTCAGTGCAAAGGCCCTGTGGCAGGATGAAACTTAGCGTGCTTGAAGACTGTTAAGAAGGATGAGAGTAACTGGGAATAAATAAGGGGGAGACTCACAGGAGACAAGGACTCAGAGGTAGTGAGAGGCCAGAACATAAGGGCCTTGGAGGCCAATCTAGGCACTTAGTTTGCATTACGGATTATTTTGAATACTATTACAATTAATTTTGGGAACAAACTATGTATTACTCCTCAGTTTGAAGAAGGAAGTCAGTGCAAATTATAATTGCTTATAAAACAAGCCAAACAAAATTGAAGTAGGCAAAGAAAAAGGCAAAACCATCTTCCTCCCATGCCTCCCTCCCAGTTTTCTATATCTAAACACTAACCCACACGCCTCACTCCTAGAAACAGAAGTCAACGATCTGTTGGATAGTCAGCTATACATTTTTCCTAAGCTCATACAAATATATACCTCCCACCAACACACAGAGAATATGTAAGAATGTTTATAATTATTTTCTATTCTTATTAAAATAGGATTATATTATGGGCTATTCTCTGTATCTTGCTTTATTTCTGTAGTAATACTTCATGTACCAGCTCAACAGACATTTAACATAGTCTTCTCCAGCTTGCAATTTTTTTGTTCCTTGTTCTCTTGCACTTCTCATGAGGCTGGCAAAGAATAAGACCTGTGGTATAAATGGGCCCTCTTATAACTTTGTCATATTATATTCCAGATCATAGATGTCAGTAGAAATAATTAAGACATGATTTTTTACAAGTTCAACTCCCTATTGGTGCTAAATCAGAATTTTCTATGTATCCATCTGTCATTTGTTTGCACAGGCCTCAAAAGTCATTTTGCCTAGAAATTTGGGACAAAAGTCATGAAAAGGTAAATATCAGAGAGAATCACGGAATTTTGGAACTGAAAAATACTTAAGATATCACCAGTTCTAATCTTCTTGTTTTATTGATTTGATAAATACTTACTGAATGACTAATGCTTGATAGGTACCAAGAAAAATATCAGAGACAAAAAGTTGTCTAGGACACAGTTTTGGTCTTCATCTTAACATCAAGGTGACTGAAGGCTTAAAGAGATTGGGAGGCTTTTTCCAGACACATTAGGGAGTAACAGATATTGGAACACAGACCTGTTGACTCTGAGTGCAGGGCTCTTTCCATTATATCTTACAGCTTATGGAAGTTTCTAATAGTAAATAACGAAAGGCTAGTCCTGTATGCTGTCATTTGCAAAAAGTTTAGCTATTAGAGGTCCATGAAGTGAACAAAATACTAGTTAGACGGCTCTCATCTATCCGGAGCTGGTAATTTACTCTGAAAAATCTTAGTGTAAAAATCTAATTTCAACCCACTTTCTCAGAGGGTAAATTTTATTCCATTTCCTTTTCTCAAGGCTCTGTCATTAGCATATTAAACTAATGAGTGAATCAATTATTTAAAACTGGCAATATTTTTTATTATGTCTAATTAAGTGTTTAATCAGGACATTCTGGTCTTTAATCCTCCGAAAGCAGCATTCTCTACAGGATGAATGAAATGGCTGGGTGGAACTTTGCTAACAACCTCTTGTACTCAGAGGACTAGAGAGGAAGTTGAAGCCTTAAAGGTGAAGGTGAACAAGAATAAGTCACAGAAGAGACAGGAAATGGTAACAAGCCTGAACAGCAACAGTTTAAGATGATAACTACATGTTTCTGAACAGACTTTTAATGGGGAAGGTGGAGCGGGGGGGAGAGGAACTACCTCCTCAACTGGAGGATATGGTTCCAGAAATCTCCATTGCACAATAAAACTGAGAGGGCAGCAAAACCATCCTTTGCTTTTCTCCAAACCCCTTTAACTATCTGACCATAAAATTTAAGTATTAGTTAACAAGTGCCTAATTAACCAAGTGCCTCAATAGTCATACAATATTTCAAGGACCACCTGAAAATTATTTAACCAATAGTATAATATATTTCAGAGGATGTTATTGATTTCAAAAGTACATACTTAATTTTTACCGAGTTCATTGTATCTCCCCATATGCAACACATTACCTAAAGGCCAAACCATCCTAAAACTGATAGTGAACTTTAACAAAAAGATCCCAGAAAATCTCCAGGAGCCACTCAGAGCAGATAATGCAAGTGGAAGAAAGAGGTTAATTTCCATATGCATTCATTTATTCAGTGAATATTTATTCAGTGCTTTTTCTAAACCTGAAACCACTGTGATCTTCACTAGAGATATAATGATAACAAGACAATTATGATTCCCACTCTCTCAAAACTTGCAGTTTACCAAGAATGTGAACAAAATGCCATGTGGTAAGTAGTAATCTAATGTTACTAAGTCCAAATTTGTTCTGCTTGCCACATGTCTGGCCATGAAGTTGGGAGACACAGTGTTGGGGCAAGGAATAAGTACTTTATTCCAAAAGCCAGGATTCTAAGAAGATGGTAGACTAATATTCTAGAGAACCATCTTACCTTAGTCAGAATTCAGGCTTGTATTTGAATAAAGGGAGGGGTGTGGCTGGTTGCTGCAAACTTCTTGGTATTAGGATTCTTTGTTCTTGTAGCTGCCCACATAGGTCAGATCACAATGTTTCTGTAAACTTCCAGTAAGACAAATGTGTTATTTTTTGTTCTACAGCTTTGTATCTCTCCTTGAAAAGAAAAGCATTAATACCTTTACAGTCAGAGTCTTGAGGATGGTCTATCCTGTGTATTTCAGACTATAGGCAACATTGTTAACTCGAAGCAAAACAATAGAATACAAAGGCTGAAGTAAAAGGAACAACTGTAATATGGAATCAGATGTGTTCTTTCTGTTACAATAAAAGTATGTTCCAAATGCCATAGGAGCACTCAGGAAAGGTAAGTCAGGAAGCTTGTGAGAGGAAATCATGTAAGGAAATGAGCTGACAGCACTAGACCAGTAGAAGTGAACTTCCTTTTCTAGCAGGAGAAATGAAATATTCTGGCTGACCCACTCATTGAAAACACCCCAAAATGGTCTATTAGCTATTTGAAAAATCTTGGGTTTTTTTTACATGTGTCAGTGAACAGGAACAAAATTAAGTCTGAAAACTAGATGAAAACAAGAACACAGAGAGATCAGCAGAACAAAAAAGCTAGTTTTTGCTCTAAGTGCATTCTCCAAGCAGGGTGAACTTGAGCTTCATTTTTCACAGACTTATATGTACAGATAACGGAAGACTTCCCAATGTGGTCCCCACAATGTGGAGAATCTAATAGGTCAACCACAAAGACTGAGCTTGGATACCCACAGTGTAGAGTAAACTAGAAATAAGCATACCTCAACTCTCTTTTGGAGAAGGAAATGGCAACCCACTCCAGTGTTCTTGCCTGGAGAATCCCAGGGACAGGGGAGCCTGGTGGGCTGCTGTCTATGGGGTCGCGCAGAGTCGGACATGACTGAAGTGATGTAGCAGTAGCAGCAACTCTCTTTTTACTCCAGGAGACTGCAAATAAAGCTGTTATTTTTAATCTTAGCTCTGGGTGGAAGAGGAAAGAGACTCCCTTGAGAAATAGTAACTTAAGCCAGCCCCCCAATATCTTAGAATTCTGAAAGCTCAAAACTTAGGTGATTTTGCCCTTCCCCCACAAAAAAATGCTAAAGAAGAGATATTAGCTCAAATCAGTTTCAAGTTGGTAATGCTCTCCCTTACAGTAACAACTAAAGAAATAAAATAGCATGAGTGAAAGCCAGGAGAAACAAAAGAGAGAATAATCAGACCCCTAGACACTTCCTATATGAGAATTATTTAAAACAGCTGGGCTTCCCAGGTGGCCCTAGTGGCGAAGACCCCACCTGCCAATGCAGGAGACATAAGAGAAGTGGGTTTGATCCCTGGGTGGGGAAGATCCCCTGGAAGAGGGCATGGCAACCCACTCCAGTATTCTTGCCTGGAGAATCCCATGGACAGAGGACCCTGGCCAGCTATAGTTCATAGGGTTGCAAGGAGTTGGACACGACTGAAAAGACTCAGCACAGCACATCATTAACAAGTCAAAATAAATATAACAAGACTAAAAATACATTTTGAGTGCAGAAACTATAAAAAGTGACCTTGCAGATCTGAAAGTGAAAGTCACTCAGTCGTGTCTGACTCTTTGCGACCCCATGGACTATACAGTCTGTGGAATTCTCCAGGCCAGAATACTGGAGTAGGTAGCCTTTCCCTTACTCCAGAGGAATCTTCCCAAACCAGGGATCAAACCCAGGTCTCCTGCATTGCAGGCAGATTCTTTACCAGCTGAGCCACAAGGGAAGCCCAAGAATACTGGCGTGGGTAGCCTATCCCTTCTCCAGCAGATCTTCCCAACCCAGGAATCAAACTGGGGCCTCCTGCATTGCAGGAGGATTCTCTACCAACTGAGCTATCAGGGAAGCCCATGCAGATCTGAAAAGGTACCAAATAAAGTTTCTAGAAATTAAAAATAGAACAATTGAAATTAAAATCTTAATGGTTGGGTTTTGTGGCAGAGTACATTCAGCTGAATTAACAGAATTAACGAAACAGAAGATATATTCCAGTTACTACGTCTCTAGTCGCTGGAATGCAGCAAAGTGAAAGATGCAAAGTCATGGAGAAAATGAAAGAGAAATTAAGAGAAGTGGAGGATAGAGCGAAGTGATCTAGCGTTTTCTAGAATGAGCAGTGAAAGAGTTTGTCAGAAAGTACTAGCTATTCAAAAGAATCCAAGCTCTCTATTTCCAAAACACTTGCGTTCCAATCAATGAACACAGAAATTATGTGTGCCTGTTCTAGACTGGTTCATGATACACCTTTCATGTATGTTCTTGCAGGTTCTTTTCTCCTTCTCGTTGACTTCAGTGGAGATGCTTTTGAAAGCTATATGTTTAAGAAGCAGTGCTCCTGTCAACTGGGTCCCTGACTGACCATGCAAAGGAGATTAACCCTGCCTAAATTATGAATTTTCTCATGACTGTTAAGAGATAACAAAGATCTACTGTGTTGAGCCACTGTTAAAATGTATAGTTCTGCTGACCACAATGAAATTCTTAGAGATCAACAAGAGAAAATTGGCTGGGAAAAAAGTCATACATTTGGAAATTAAGGAGCACACTTTTCCACTAATTGCAGGTAAATAGGTAAACAAACAAATTACAATGGAAAATAGACTATATTAAATTTAACAACAAAATTGCCAACATTTAACAATTTTTGACCTACAAAAATAGCAATTTTATGAAAATTAACCCAATATTTAGAAATGAACTATAACCAAAATATTCCTTTATTAAAACTTGTGGGGATGTAAAAGCCATACCATAAGAAAATCTATACCTTTCCAAACATTTTTTTAAAAGAAGGTCTGAAACTAAATATGTTAACCATTTAATTTGTGAAGATAAGACTCAAAGAAAATAAAGGGAAGAAAGTAATGACTGAAGGCCAAAAAAATATAGTGCTTTGAGGGAATTTAAAACAAATGAACCAGTTTGATTGAATGCAGCACAGAATGGGTGAGAGAGAAGTCTGGAGAGTTAAGCCAGAATGAACTATGATGTGTATGACGCATACTCAGTCGCTTCAGTTGCGTCCGACTCTTTGTGATCCCATAGACCATAGACTTCCAGGCTCCTCTGTCCATGGATTTTTTAGGCAAGAATACTGGAGTGGGTTGCCATGCCTTCCAGGGGATCTTCCCAACCTAGGAATCAAACTGTGTCTCTTATGTCTCCTGCATTGGCAGGCAAGTTCTTTACCACTGAACCACTGGGGAAGCCCCTATTTTTTTGCATATTAAATATTAATTACATTAGGTCAACTCTGCCTGGACCCACAGTCATGCATAGCCATCTGAAGTCTGAATTTTCAAGATGCTTTGGTGTGTGTGTTGTGTTTGAATCTGGGGTACATACACACATACCTATAAACAGATACCACACATACACACATCCATGCATACACATATACACACAAATATAATTACATACCCATCAATCCATACATATACGCATGAGTTTTTTAATATTTATTTTTAATTGAAGGATAATTGCTTTACAGAATTGTGTTGGTTTCTGCCAAACACTAACATGAATCAGCCATCAGTATACATATGTTCTCTCCCTCTTGAAACTCCCTTTCACCTCCCTCCCTATTCCACCCCTCTAGGTTGTTACCAGAGTTTTGGTTTGAGTTTTTGAAATAAGGAAGAGGGGGCAGATGGACTGTGATCAGCAGCTAGAACTCTCTTGTAAAAGCAGAAAAATTTACATATGAGTTGTTTGTGATCTTTTGAACTTAGAAACAAATGGATTTATGAACAGCCTTCCTAGACTAATGTATTTGTAAGTAGAAGATAGCATTTCCACAGATCTTTAGTTGCAGTCCATAACCTGACTATGGAAAATAGTGTCTCATAAACCAAGCACCAGCAGAACAGAATTTCTCATTAATACCTATGAAGTATTTCTCATAAGCTGATTGGTTTTTCTGTAACATATCACCAGTTTGGCTGCCCCCTTCTAAGCAAGAGAATCCTTTAAAAAGCTCGCTGTGATAGTCCTTTTACAATACTCTGGTGGACCATTTGTTAGAACGAATTGTCCTAAACCACAGTGGCCTCTGCCCAATAAGTTCATGTATGTGGGCTTCTTGGTAATTTTAGATTTATTTTTTATCACCATAGACTGTTGTATATTGTTAATAGCCTAACAATCAGCTTCAGAAAAAAAAAAAAAAAAAAAGATTCCCTTTCAGTGAAGGCACTTTATATACGCTTTTGCTACAATTCTTTGGGTCTTTCAGAACTGAGACTCTTCAGAAAACATGAGGCTTACACGCATATGCCAGCTGGAATGCTAGCTCAAGATGTAATTGAAGACACATTTCGCCATGGATTGAAGTGTTTTGTTTGAAATACATTTCCCATTATACTTTTTTCACATTTACTTTTTTTTTCAGAAATGATTCCTTTCATGGTTTCTTTTTTAAAAAAAAATATTTAATAGTATGAGAAGAGGTCCGTTGTGGTTTGGGTATAGCTAAAGCAGTTGTGGCCCTTCAAATATTCATGCATTAGAATAATCATATCCTTTTTTTTTTTATTACAGGAAACCATTCTGAATTTCTCACAAAAAGTCATGACAGTTTGTCTCTTCCATTTTTCTTAAGTCTGGGTTAGTCAGGAGTATGAGTCTTAGGCTCTTGGGAGCAAATGGGCATATATTGTTTTCGGGCCTTTTTCCATGAGTCCAGCAGTTTTATTATAGGGTGCTACCATCTCTTCTCATTATCCTCTTCTGGGACAGTTGCTCACATATTTGAGAAGGGCAAGAAGGGAATGTCTCTTAGAGAAAAGCGGCAACCGGCGAGTGGAGGTTTCCTGCATTGTTCAGCCCTATTCTGGTGAACAGTGCTTTGTGTTACTGGTGGAAATTCAAGCGTGAAGCCAATTTTTATGCTCTAGATGGCAAAAAAATGCAGCTAATTCCGTAGGGTTTCTCCTTCTTTCCCTGGCAGCTGGTATGTTTACATAGTGGGGATAAAAGGCCTGACATCTGTGTTTACATTTCTACGTAGCAGGGTCCCCCAAACCCCCAGTTAGGAATCATTTATATCCAAGCACCTCTGCCCCAGAATTACAACAGCAAAGTCTTTCAACTTCTCCTTGGCAAGGGCCTTTGATCTCCCTGTGCAAAATGCTCTCTGATGAGTTGTGATTGGAAAAGGAGGGCTGGGAAGGTTTTATTCTTTGACAGCTTCCTTCTCTCTTTCCACCCCCAACCATATAGGAACATAACCCAGGACTTTAAGTACCCAAACCTCTTTGTCTAAATTCCATTGAGTCATCAGAATAAAGTTAAAACAGACTGGTACAACCCAAGCAGTGGATTCTCAAAAGAATTTGCATTTTTAACAAGCATTCCAATTGGCTCTGATTCCTGATTCCAGGTAGATTAGAATGACCTGGGTTGCTTATAAAATGTGAAAATTCCTGACCCTATGTAACCCTCTGTGCTCGGTCACTAAGTCATGTCTGACTCTTTGCTATCCCAGGGACTGTAGCCTGCCAGGTTCCTCTGTCCATGGAATTCTCCAGGCAAGAATACTGGAGTGGGTTGCCATTTCCTTCTCCAGGGGATCTTCCCAACCCAGGTAATGAACTTGAGTTTCCTGCATTGGCAACCTATTAAATGTGAATTTCCACATGTGGGTCTAGAAGTCTGTATTTTTCACATCTTAATATGAATCTTATGTATACTACTGTTTATATACAATCTTACATGTATGCAAGATATACAATCTTATGTATATCAACCTTTAGGCTAATTGGACACTAGTGAGTAGGGGTTTATTTTTTTATTTTTTTTTAATTTAATTTTTTTGGGGGGGTTTAAATTTGAGGGTTAAGTTATACTAGTTTTTGTTCAAAACATCATCTCAACCTATGACCATTTCAATGAAATGGCGGTGGTCTCTCCAAACTGGAATCAGTGTAAGTTGATGAAATGAAATCATCTTCTTTGAAAGTTTGAATGTCTTACGAAATTTTTTCCGGCCACATTATCCTACTTTCTATTCATAAAATTTTGACTTGTAAATTGATGTAAAGTACCTTAGCAGGTCAAGAAATATTTATAGAACCAACTACATCGAAATTTGATCTTAGAACTGATGTAAACTTTCCTTGTTTGGTCTATACCATACCCCATTATCTGAAATGACATCCCATTTTTTTAAAATTGACTTTTAAAAATTGAGGTAATTATATATTCATATACATTTGTAAGACATAATACAGAGAGACCTTTTGGATCCTTTATTGAGTTTCTCCAACGGCAACATTTTGCAAAACTACAGGGCAGTATCACAGCCAGGATCTGACATTGATACAATATTTTATTCAGATTTCCCCAGTTTTATGTATACTCACTTGTGTGTGTGTGCATTTAGTTCCATACAATTATATCAGGTATGTAGCTTATAAATTGTGGAAAATTCTGGAAGAAATGGGAAAACCAGACGACCTGACCTGCCTCTTAAGAAACCTATATGCAGGTCAGAAAGCAACAGTTAGAACTGGACATGGAACAACAGACTGGTTCCAAATAGGAAAAGGAGTATGTCAAGGCTGTATATTGTCACCCTGCTTATTTAACTTCTATGCAGAGTACATCATGAGAAACGCTGGGCTGGAAGAAGCACAAGCTGGAATCAAGATTGCCGGGAGAAATATCAGTGACCTCAGATATGCAGATGACACCACCCTTATGGCAGAAGGTGAAGAGGAACTCAAAAGCCTCTTAATGAAAGTGAAAGAGGAGAGTGAAAAAGTTGGCTTAAAGCTCAACATTCAGAAAACTAAGATCATGGCATCTGGTCCTATCACTTCGTGGCAAATAGATGGGAAAACAGTGTCAGACTTTATTTTTCTGGGCTCCCAAATCACTGCAGATGGTGACTGCAGCCATGAAATTAAGACGCTTACTCCCTGGATGGAAAGTTATGACCAACTTAGATAGTGTATTAAAAAGCAGAGACATTACTTTGCCAACAAAGGTCCATCTAGTCAAGGCTATGATTTTTCCTGTGGTCACATATGGATGTGAGAGTTGGATTGTAAAGAAGGCTGAGCGCCGAAGAATTGACGCTTTTGAACTGTGGTGTTGAAGAAGACTCTTGAGAGTCCCTTGGACTGCAAGGAGATCCAACCAGTCCATCGTAAAGGAGATCAGTCCTGGGTGTCAGTGG
>NW_011494787.1:4053137-4055930 GCF_000754665.1 Bison bison bison
GGCCACCTCGTGCAAAGAGTTGACTCACTGGAAAAGACCCTGATGCAGGGAGGGATTGGGGGCAGGAGGAGAAGGGGACGACAGAGGATGAGATGGCTGGATGGCATCACTGACTCAATGGACATGAGTTTGGGTGAACTCCGGGAGTTGGTGATGGACAGGGAGGCCTGGTGTGCTGTGATTCATGGGGTCGCCAAGGGTCGGACACGACTGAGCGACTGAACTGAACTGAACTGATGTAGCTTTGAGTATCTACCATCATGGTAAAAATACTAAATAGTTTTGTCACCACAAGAATTTTGGGATTTCCCTTTTATAACTCTCCCATCTGTCTCCTGATCCCTCTCTGAACCCTTGACAAAGTCTTTTCTCTACTTCTTAATTTTTGTTTTTCCAAAAATGATATGTAAATGAAATCATATAGTATGTAATATTTTGGAATTGCTATTGGAATTTTCACTGAGCGTAATTTCCTGAAGATTCTCTAGGCATGATAATTGCTCAGTCATGTTCGATTCTGAGACCCCATGGACTGTAGCCCACAAGGCTCCACTGTCCATGGAATTTTCCAGGCAAGAATACTGGAGTGATTTACCATTCCCTTTTCCAGGGGATCTTTCTGACCCAGGGACTGAACCAGGTCTCCTTCACCGTGGGCAGATTCTTTACCATTTGACCCACCAGGGAAGCCCCAAGGAGATTCCCTAGAGCTGTTGCTAATACCAGTAGGTCTTTAACTTCTATTGCTGAATAGTGTTTCATAGTATGAATGTACCATCAGTTCAGTTCAGTTCAGTCACTCATTCTTTGTGACCCCATGGACTGCAGCATGCCAGGCTTCCCTGTCTATCACCAACTCCTAGAGCTTGTTCAAACTCATGTCCATCAAGTCAGTGATGCCATTCAGCCATCTCATCCTCTGTCGTCCCCTTCTCCTCCTGCCCCCAATCCCTCCCAGCATCAGAGTCTTTTCCAATGAGTCAACTCTTCGCATGAGGTGGCCAAAGTATTGGAGTTTCAGCTTTAGCATCAGTCCATCCAATGAACACCCAGGACTGATCTCCTTTAGAATGGACTGGTTGGATCTCCTTGCAGTCCAAGGGACTCTCAAGAGTCTTCTCCAACACCAGAGTTCAAAAGCATCAGTTCTTCAGTGCTCAGCTTTCTTTATCATTCAACTCTCACATCCATACATGGCTACTGGAAAAACCATAGTTTTTACTAGATGGACCTTTTTTTGGCAAAGTAATGTCTCTGCTTTCTAATATGCTGTCTAAGTTGGTCATAGCTTTTCTTCCAAGGAGCAAGCGTCTTTTAATTTAGTGGCTGCAGTCACCATCTGCAGTGATTTTGGAATGCAAGAAAATAAAGACTGTCTCTGTTTCCATCGTTTCCCCATCTATTTGCCATGAATAGAATGAATATATAAATAAAATATTGCTGAACAGTGTTTCATAGTATGAATGTACCATAGTTTGCTTAATTAGTCACTCATTGAAGGACACTTGGATTGTTTCCAGTTTGGGGCTACTATGAGTAAAACTTCTTTGTACAGATTCTTGTATGAGAATTAACTATCATTCTCAGTCTCTTAGTCATGTCTGACTCTTTGCGACTCTGTGGACTATAACCCACAAGGCTCTTTCTTCTGTGGAATTTTCCAGGTAAGAATACTGGAGTGGGTTGCCATTTCCTTCTCAAGGGGATCTTCCCAACCCAGGGATCAAATGTGAGTATCCTGCATCTCCTGTACTGGCAGATGGATTCTTTACCACTGTACCACCTGGAAGCCAGAATATAACTAAATGATATTTTAATTAACCCTTCCAATGTTTATAATTCTTAGGCCAATCACAAACTCTGTTCTATCCATAAAATGTTTCTGTATCTCACCAACCCCCATCACTCCATCTTCTCGTTTCCCTTCCCCCATAATATCTAGACAATTCTGTTGTGAGAAAGTTGTGAAAGAGTTGATCATAAGAACTAAAGGAGCTTTCCTTCCGGGTATAGTTGAAGATGCCTAGAGGTCAGATGTCCAAGGGAAGGTCAATGTCTTCACATACTATAGCCCTGGCTCCATCAGTGGTCCACAGAGCCAAAAATTACTAAAAGAGTGGGTATTAGAAAAAAGTTGCAATTATTGCTACTACACTTCCACTAAGGCCCCTAAAAAACCACTTGGGAGGGAGATTCTGCATGGAGCTCATAGGCTGAAGATATGTACTATAAAAGTAATATAGTTGTACTTACCAGACAATAAGGTCTGAGAAAGTTTGAGTCCTACATCTTCTGGTATTTTGGTGAAGACTGAGTAGTGATGATGTGATCACTGACCTAGAGCCAGACATCCTGGAATATGAAGTCAAGTGGGCCTTAGAAAGCATCACTATGAACAAAGCTAGTGGAGGTGATGGAATTCCAGTGGAGCTATTTCAAATCCTGAAAGATGATGCTGTGAAAGTGCGGCACTCACTACGCCAGCGAATTCGGAAAACTCAGCAGTGGCCACAGGACTGGAAAAGGTCAGTTTTCATTCCAATCCCAAAGAAAAGTAATGCCAAAGAATGCTCAAACTACCGCACAATTGCACTCATCTCACATGCTAGTAAAGTAATGCTCAAAATTCTCCAAGCCAGGCTTCAGCAATACGTGAACCGTGAACTTCCAGTTGTTCAAGCTGGTTTTAGAAAAGGCAGAGGAACCAGAGATCAAATTGCCAACATCTGCTGGATCATGGAAAAAGCAAAAGAGTTCCAGAAAAACATCTATTTCTGCTTTATTGACTATGCC
>NW_011494787.1:4056052-4072113 GCF_000754665.1 Bison bison bison
AAGCCTTTGACTGTATGGATCACAATCAACTGTGGAAAATTCTGAAAGAGATGGGAATACCAGACCACCTGACCTGCCTCTTGAGAAATCTGTATGCAGGTCAGGAAGCAACAGTTAGAACTGGACATGGAACAACAGACTGATTCCAAATAGGAAAAGGAGTGCGTCAAGGCTGTATATTGTCACCCTGTTTATTTAACTTATATGCAGAGTACATCATGAGAAATGCTGGGCTGGAAGAAGCACAAGCTGGAATCAAGATTGCTGGGAGAAATATCAATAATCTCAGATATACAGATGACACAACCCTTATGGCAGAAAGTGAAGAGGAACTAAAAAGCCTCTTGATAAAAGTGAAAGTGGAGAGTGAAAAAGTTGGCTTAAAGCTCAACATTCAGAAAACGAAGATCATGGCATGTGATCCCATCACTTCATGGGAAATAGATGGAGAAACAGTGGAAACAGTGAGAGACTTTATTTTTTTGGGCTCCAAAATCACTGCAGATGGTGACTGCAGCCATGAAATTATAAGATGCTTACTCCTTGGAAGGAAGGTTATGACCAACCTAGATAGCATATTGAAAAGCAGAGACATTACTAACAAAGGTCCATCTAGTCAAGGCTATGGTTTTTCCAGTGGCCATGTATGGATGTGAGAATTGGACTGTGAAGAAAGCTGAGCGCCGAAGAATTGATGCTTTTGAACTGTGGTGTTGAAGAAGACTCTTGAGAGTCCCTTGGACTGCAAGGAGATCCAACCAGTCCATCGTAAAGGAGATCAGCCCTGGGTGTTCTTTGGAAGGAATGATGCTAAAGCTGAAATTCCAGTACTTTGGCCACCTCATGCGAAGAGTTGACTCATTGGAAAAGACTCTGATGCTGGGAGGGATTGGGGGCAGGAGGAGAAGGGGACGACAGAGGATGAGATGGCTGGATGGCATCACTGACTCGATGGACGTGAGTCTAAGTGAACTCCGGGAGTTGGTGATGGACAGGGAGGCCTGGCGTGCTGTAATTCATGGGGTCGCAAAGAGTTGGACACGACTGAGTGACTGAACTGAACTGAGTAGTGAATATCAATGTCAATCACACCTTGCTTACAAACTGTGCTTATTTGTGGCCAGTTACAGGAGATACATATTTATACCAAGAAAAGTTAATATCCAAGCAGTTTTATTGATGGTTCTGTGCCTTACACTTTTGTGTTTGTTTTATTTCCATTTTCAATTGTGAAGGCAAAGCATTTATGAACAAATGCCTGAAGAACTCTGCTTGTAGCTTTAGATTCTGTAACAGGAAAATGTTCATGGCCTAAGGGTCCCAATATAAAGAAAAATGTGTGTAATTTCTAAATACTTAAAGAATTTCAAGCACAAATTCACTTAGAGTATTAATGAATTTAATGAAGACAGCCATCTAACTTAAAATCAACAGATCATTAGACTTTCAGTAAAAGTGTAAACAGTGTCTAATTAATATACTTGTTGATTATTTTCCTTGATATAGACATTGGTCATTAAGTCTAATGGTGCCTCAAAGATCAACTGACTAGTGAGGAAGCCAATAACTTGAGGTCATTTAGTCAAAAGAGTACTTTCTTTCTACTCTCCTTCATCATCATAATATATCAGTGATTATTATTATTATCATTTTGGTATTATTTGATCTGGTTTTGTCTGAATAAATTTAAACATTCTGGCATATAGACTTAGCCTCAAAGTATTCCATAAAATAAAGCACAAAGCAGTGTGGTATTAGAAATACTTAACAATTTATGTTTTTAATTGTTCTTGAATAAACCTTTTTGGGTTCAAGTCACACTCTTACAGGGCCTTCTTTTAAACTAGCTCCAGCCCAGGGAGAAATAGGTGGCTACCTCGTGATCACTGAGGACTGTCAACCATATAGTTCTGCTTTATAGATGAGGAATTCATGTAAATTAGCCAGTTTCTTTCTTTCTTTTCTTTTTTTAATATTTTCTTGGCCACACCACACAGCATGTGGGGTTTTAGTTCCCTGACCAGGAATCAAACTAACACCCCTTGCATTGAAAGTGTGGAGTCTTAATCACACCAGGGAAGTCCCAATTAGCCAAGATTTTATAATTAGCAAATGGTAGATTATAAATTAGAAGTGAGTGCTCTGTGACTCCAAAAATTCTCATTACGTTTCCTGTGCTATGTTGAAGAAAAATCATCAGGATATATGAATCATTAGCTTTAGCACTCTCCACCAAGCATTTTTCATATTATGAGAGCAACTCCCTCCCTTGAGAAACAAGGAATAAGTAAGCAAGCAAATTCCTTGAGGAACACAAAATATTTAATTGCTATTCGTCATTTCTCTTACTCAGGACAAGATTAATTAACTCTGATCTTTTCATTTGCATGGGACTAATGTGATGGCTTAATAATTGCTTCTTTAAAAAGCAACTCTTCTGAGAAAATATCATATGAGTAAATCTGAACTCTCTTCGCTCTTGCCTACTGTCTGAACTTGTTTTAAACAAAAGAAGTCTGTGATTAAAAAAAAAAAAAAGCTGAACATTTCAAATCTGGTGGTGAAAACCCTTTTCATCATGCTCACAGATACCATCAGAATCCAAGAAATACTGTAATGTATCAAGATGTATATTTACAAGCTTGATGTAAATGACAGGGTCTCAAGCTTCAGTGTGACTCCAGGCCAAAACTAGAGACAGTTCCCAAATTCCTCAAAGTTACATCCAGGAAGAAGCATTGCACATAGGCTGTTGATTTGTCAAAAACTTAATTTTCCATGACAATCTCCCTTGAGGAATGAGGAAAGTCAATAGCCTGAAGTTCACATTACCTTGGACAGTGCTAGAAGAGGGTAAAGAAAGAGACCATAAAATCTGATAAGCGGTGATTTACCAATTAGATGTGAGAAAAATAAAGACTCATTAAAATGACAAAATACCATGAGTCATTAAGGGTTGGCCTAATTAAATAATAGCCCAATGTAAACCAGAGTTTTATGCTCTACCAGCTGCAATGTGGATTTATCAAAATAATGGAAATTGACATGCATCATACACATAGCCTCTCCTTTAGCTGTCTCTTTTAACATTTATCTGGAGGTCACCTAAGGAAACATGCCTCCAACCTTAACCAGTCACTCTATATTTCTTTTGTAGCCCAGTCCCCAGTGGAACATTTATTGCCTTGTCCTGCCTGATGGACAAAATGATGATTTTTCTTGAGTCTTACAGTTTTTCTCTACTTCAGGCTGCCTTTGTATACTTTGCTTTGCTCAGTCATGTTTCCCAACAGTGTTAACATCCGAATGTTTCTTTTGGCAAAACATCCAGAACAACAGTGCTTCAAGCATTGCCCTCAGGGCCTTTGGGAAGGGTGTGGTTTGGGTGGGATCCCTGTATGTCAGCTCTGATGCACACTATCAGCATATTAAATCTGCCCAGTGGTCTTGTGGCCTTGTGATCCTTGGCCATGTCAGCCTATGATTTGAGCTAGAGAATGGCAGCTTTGGGATGTAATACGCTTTCCTCTAAAAACAGCCTCCGTGCTCCTCTTCCTCTGTTTTCCTAAGCTTCTGACTTCCCAAAGCCTAAGTTTGGGAATTGGAGTTCCATACAACATGACCTCTATTAATAGAACCTGAACACGTATCATTTGAAGGTCGGGTCATTTGTTCTGTTGTTTACCTCCAATTTATTCTTCTTACATGATTTAAAATATTTCTTTTCACATCAGTTTCACCCTTGGTAACTGTGCTGGTCCAGGTATCAATGGCATCTGGTCCCTTCTGCTGTGTTGGCTGTTGTGCCATTCTTCTCACCCATCCAAGTGCCTGATGATCTGATTGTGTTCTCAGTACCACAGATGTGAAGCTATGGTTCCTTCCAGGATATTTAAATCACCCCAGTTGACGGCAACGCCTTTGAGAACACTATGATGCCTCCAATCTTTCTGATCAATTATCTGAAATAACAGAGGTGATCGTGAAACCAGGCTCTTGTCTGACAAACTCATCTCACCCTTGAGTCTAGCACAGATCCTACCCTTGGCTGTACCTTCCGTTCCTGGATGAGTGTGAAGGACCAGAGTCACTTGACTTGTGTAATCTGTTTCAAGGGCAACAAAATTTGGTATCTAGAAGCAAGAGCTCCCTAATAATACTATCATGATATTTCTATCTTTATTCCTATTTTGAGAAAATTGTCCAGCTTTTCTTGATGTGTCCTTCTCTCTTTGGTTATGCCGTGTGCCTAAGTGGTTAGACTGTTTTAATCAGTCTCTAAAATTTTTTTAGATTTTTAAGAATGAAAATCTGCAGACAAAGCACATAAAATAGTGCCTGGAACATAGTTAATGCTTAAGCAGTATATAAATTAATGACATAATAATTATATTGTTACACATAATATTATTACATTCATGCATATGTGTTCAGTTGCTTCAGTCCTGTCCAACTCTTTGTGACCCTATGGACTGCAGCCTGCCAGGTTCCTCTGTCCACGGGATTCTCCAGGCAAGAATACTGGAGTGGATTGCCATGCCCTCCTCCAGAGGATCTCCCTGACCCAGGGGTCAAACCCACATCTTCTGTGTCTCCTGCATTGCAGGCAGATTCTTTACTGCTGAGGCACCAGCTGCTATTGCTGCTGCTAAGTTGCTTCAGTCATGTCCGACTCTGTGCGACCCCAGAGATGGCAGCCCACCAGGCTCCCCCGTCCCTGGGATTCTCCAGGCAAGAACACTGGAGTGGGTTGCCATTTCCTTCTCCAATGCATGAAAGTGAAAAGTGAAAGGGAAGTCGCTCAGTCGTGTCCAACTCTTCACGACCCCGTGGACTGCAGCCTACCAGGCTCCTCCATCCATGGGATTTTCCAGGCAAGAGTACTGGAGTGGGGTGCCATTGCCTTCTCCCGCTGAGGCACCAGAGCAGCCCATTATTATATTATATAATTAATATTATTATATTATATAATTAATACTATTGTATTATATAATTTTTATTATACAACATAGTAGATATTCTGCCTATCTATTGCTGCATAATTAATCACTCCAAAATTTAGTGGCTTAAAACAACAATAACTGCCATTTATTTTGCTCATGAATCTGCAACTTGGGCAGAATCAGTGTCATCAGCTGGGCATCTCGATTGGAAGTGGGCAGATCATCTTTCAAGATGGCTCACTCACATGACTGCAGTTAGCTTGGAGCTCAACCAAGGCTGTTGGCTACAGGCTACATTTCTCTCCATCTGGGTTTTATAATGGGGCTGCTTGATTTTTTCACTGCCTGAAGACTAGTTTCTAAGTCTTTCAAGTAAAAGAAAGTGGAAGCCGCTCTTCAAGCCCTGAACCTAGAAACCAGTATCACTTCCACCCCCATTTTCTGCTGGTCTAATAGTCACAGAGCCTGTTCATTTTAAATAGGAGAGGCCATAGGTCCCTTTTCTCAATGGAGGATGGTCAAAGAATTTGTAGTCATCTATAATCTAGCATAGTGAATTAAAAATATGAGCTTAAAATTTGTCTTTTTCTTTTAACAAAATACTAGTTGGCTTAAGTACAGCATGCTTCCATTTTAAAAGAAATTCCTTTTTTCATTGTGGATCCTTGTGTAAGGTGGGTAGAAGAAATGAATTTACTCTCACTCCACAGGTACTTGAGAAGTGGGATTTTGATTACTTTAAGGTAACAGTCATACTCAATGGCACCCCACTCCGGTACTCTTGCCTGGAAAATCCCATGGACGGAGGAGCCTGGTGGGCTGCAGTCCATGGGGTCGCTACAAGTTGGACACGACTGAGCGACTTCACTTTCACTTTTCACTTTCATGCATTGGAGGAGGAAATGGCAACCCACTCCAGTGTTCTTGCCTGGAGAATCCCAGGGATGGCAGAGCCTGGTGGGCTGCCGTCTATGGGGTCACACAGAGCCGGACACGACTGACGCAACTTAGCAGCAGCAGCAGCATACTCTAGCAAACCTGAGAAGGTTTGCTTCCTTCCCAGCCCCAAATACTTCCTACAGCTTTGTCCAGCTTGTGATTGGACTTTGACCATACATACTGGCCTGTAACTCAAGAACATAATGTTGATCGTCAGACCAGTGCACCACTGGTACCCAAGTTTTATGATACCCAGTTGTGGAATGTCTCACCATGTCTCTGAGGCCTCATTTATTGAGAGCATTGTTCAGTTCAGTTTTGGTGTACCATCTGTTGTCCGGGCCTCCAAAGTGATTTTCTGGGCTGGTTTTCCTTTTCACTGGGAATGGAAGGAGTTGTCAAAAGCCTAGTACATTCTTTTGTTCATTGTAAAGCCATCAGGACTTAATTAGGGAAAAATTCTTCAGCAACAATTGATTTGTTCAACCATCATTCAATTTGAAGTACTCTCTTTATTAAAAGCTACTTGAAAGTTGTTGGATGCCCAGCTTTGGGTTTTTGAGTATGTCTTCATTTATTTTATGTTCTGTCCTTAGCAAGTTTATCATAATTAGATTATAGTTTGAAAACTGCTTCTAGTTAGAATTTGTTAGAAACTTTCATTTAACACTGATTCTTCTTAGATGTCTGTAGATTCTGATAACTAAGCCAAAAAAATAGAGTTGATTAAATTTGACAGCTTTGAATTTCCAGAAAG
Source organism: Bison bison bison (assembly GCF_000754665.1). NCBI lineage: Eukaryota > Metazoa > Chordata > Mammalia > Artiodactyla > Bovidae > Bison > Bison bison. The sequence continues at coordinate 4,062,692 of NW_011494787.1, forward strand.
TATTTTAAACCATTGCTCAGCATCTAGGCCTTTGGAAAATCTTCTTCATGTTTGTCTCTAGCTCTTGTTCCTGAATTTTTAGTCTCCTTTGTGTTTAGAGGAAAGTTGCAGCCACATGTTTCTGATTCATTTATAACTAACATTTAGAATTAGCTCATGAAGCAATTGTTTTGTAAAAACATGTACTTTACTATTGTGTGTAATCCATATTAAGCTTGTTCTCATCATCAAAGAAGAAAACAATTCTTTGCTACATTTTATCTGAAAATTTAAAAAAAAAGTTTTTTTAAGATGCTGGAGCTATGGACAGTACTTAGGTATTGCCCTATACTCTCCCTCTCTCCATTTGTCTCAGAATCAGTTTGGATAAGGATTTGTGGTTCATAGGGCTATGCTTGACCAGTTTGTAGTTGAAGTGTCCCCAGGACTCAATGAACATCCATTTATCAAGTTATCCCATTAACAGGTTATTATCAATTTTTATAAATTAGAAGAGTAATAGTTTCACATGGAAAGATGAACACCTTTGTAAGCCCAAGAAACAGTTTGTATAAACCAAATGCATGTCAAAATATAAAGGAGACAGGATAATAGAAACTTTAAGAAACTAAAATACTGGAAGAGAGCCAGTAGAGGAAATGGTGAGGGTGAGGTGAGGAATGAATATTGTAACAAAGGTTCTAAACATGAGTAATCACACAAGTACAGATTCCTGGGTCTCAGGATGGGTTGATCTAGTCATCTGGAAACTTCAAAAGCTCCTTAAGTCATTCTGATGATAAGTTTAGTTATTGGAAATAATCTGCAAACTCTTCACACACATGCACGCGTGCACACACATAAATGCACAATTATCAAGAGGAAATTAATATTCAGTCTGGGCTACATCACTTTATCCTTTTCCCTTAAAATCTGGTGCTGCCCTTCCTCAAACTTCAGGAATAAATCTGTAGGTCTACTTCTGCAGAATATAGAGTAAGAGTATTTTTACTAAAAGGTATCAATTCAGAGCCTGAAATGCAAGGACAAAACAAAATAGATGGCTGTTAAGATCAAGAATTGAAGAGAAGGGTTTACCTGGTATCCCTTTAATCTTTAACTTCCAGCTCACAACTTTACTATGTGCTTAATGACGAAAGTCCAATGTCATTGCTAGGGCATTGACAGATGCTTAAATCCTTTAAACCAGGATTAAATTGTGTATATTTTACTGCCATGTGGGATCTTTTCAGTGCCCTCAATGGAATTTCACAATTGCCCAAATGGAGTTGAATAAACAGGTTGGTGATTGCTCCAAATATACTGAGTGATTAGAGCCCCAAGACACCACGCTGCCTGTCTAGTCAGAGCTGTGCTTCCCAACATCTGCCTTGAGGAACATCTAGCACCAGGATTGATTGTTTGTTTCAAGATAATATTTGGGAATGAGTCCAACTTGGTTTCAGCAATTAAATGTATCAAGTAAAAGCTCTTATGATTTTATTAGACTAGCATTTTCAACATCCATTAATGAGCCAAGTACTATGCAATTTTATAAATGAAAAGATTCAGGCTATCATTATGTATAAATCCTCCCCAAATTACTGGCTCTTGTCGGAAGGCACGATCTGAAAAAAGAACCGACCATGTTTTGGAAAATGTTAACATTCTGTAAATAAAATCTGGCAGCAAAATTCTTGGTGAGATGAATACTCAAGTCAACATGCCTCAATTTATTGCTGCATGAATCAGAAATTAATTCTTCCTCAATCATTCTTATACTTCTGAACTGTGACATTGTTAACAGAGTCTGAACCTTCTACAGATACCTAGGCTCTTAATACAATAAGATAAAATGAGTATAAATGGCTGAAGAGGGAAGTAAATTAGTTTTCTTGAAATTTTCTGGAGAATTGAGTTTATAATGACTCGAATGTATGAGGCTGCCAAAGGGTTGGGGTTTCAGCGATGGGCAAAATGGAATTATTATGACTTTCATGTCCATAGCGGTTTTTGTGTTCCCTGGGTGATAACAAACACCAAACACAAGTATATATTGGCGAGGAGACATTGTTGCTGGAAATGATTTGCATTCAGCTTCTTTCATTACTTTTTCCATCTTCAAGGAGTGCTGTATGCTCTAAATCTGCTTCTTGAGTCCTTTTCAGTCCATCTCTGCCCTTGTTTCCTAACCTTCCAACAAAATATCAGAGAGGTATAAAAATATTCAAGAGTCCTGCTGAAGAAAATGTATTACTGTTAATGTTTGGCAAAAGACCTTGTGGGGTTCTTGGTTCTGAAACATTAAGCCCCAACTCAGGCTTTAGCTCTCTCCTGGTGGCTCAGATGATCATGAATCTGCTTGCAATGCAGGAGATTTAGGTTTGATCCCTGAGTCAGGAAGATTGCCTGGAGAAGGGAATGGCTAATCACTCCAGTATTCTGGGGGCTCCCAGGTGGCACTAGTGGTAAAGAACCCACCTGCCAGTGCAGGAGACATAAAGAGGCATGGATTCAATTCCTGGCTGGAGAGGATCCCCTGGAGGAAGGCATGGCAACCCAACCCTTTCCAGTATTCTTGCCTGGAGAATCCCCATGGACGGAGGAGCCTGATGGGCTACAGTCCACAGGGTCACAAAGAGTCAGACAGGCCTGAAGCAACTTAATGTGCATGCAAGCAGAATCTAGAGGGAGGAAAGCAAGATAAGGGAGCCCTGAACTGCTCTTACATGAAAAGATGTGGGTAGAGAATCAGAATTCAGACAAAGTAGAATATCAGAGTAGGAGGGAATAAAGAGGCAACGAAGCCCATGAGACTCCTCTACTGTTGTTTGAGTTGCCATCCACCTCCCAGGGATGCTAAGATCATCTCTCAACTGGTCTTGCTATTCCCTGTGTTGCTCTGCTACAGTCCATTCTCTACAAAACCCATCAAGATGGACTTTTAAAGACATAAATTAGCAGAAAGAGGAATCAGAGTTCTCTACCATTGTTTCCAAAAGAACATGGGTTTTTTGACAACCACCTACAGAGAAGGCTGGTAGTTCAGTGGAGATGTTCCAATGCACTGTTAGAGTAAAAATGTCAAGAATAGATACATTAAACATGGTAAGAAAAATAGTTTCATTTTGTCCATGCTACCTCTTCCCCAAAGCACCAACAGAGGCCCCTTCAGGCTCTCATTTCTCCCACAGGGGAAAGTGAGAACATGGTGAGTGACTGCTCAACTTGCCCACCACATGCAATGCTGCCTAAGAGGCCAAGAGCTGAGATGAAATGATAAGCGTAGTTAAGGGGCCGGGAGAGTCTAGGAGAGCCTCAATCAGAACTTGTAACTCATCAAAGGATCACAGATCTTACTAAACTACTTATGGATGCTGTGAGAGAACGGCCCATAAGCTGTATGGGGCTTATCATTTGAAGACACTCCGCCCTCCAACCCTGGCAACTGCTCACAGACCCTCCTAATGCTCTGTGTGCCTCACTGACTCCCTGGCTTCTCAAGCCATGCCACCCCCATCCCAAGCCTTTACAGATGGCTCACAAGCACACACAGAGAACAGAAAACTGGCCTGACTCTACAGGATTAGGAGAAATCACACAAACTTGAGCAATTCAGAGCACTGCTCTCAGGAGGCTCTCAGCACTAGCCTGGTTTTGTAGGACTGAAAGAAGGCATACAGTGTAAACAATTTTCCTTCAAGAGGGAATAAGAGGTATGGAAACTATGTGAAAAAAATAAACTGCAGGCCAGCAAGTATCCCTGATGAACATAGATGCAAAAATCCTCAACAAAATACTAGCAAATGGAATTCAACAGCACATTAGAATGATCATGCACCATGATCAAGTGGGATTTATCCCTGAGAGGGGAAAATGGTTCAACATATGGAAATTAACAAATGTAACTACAGAATAACAGATAAAAATCATATGGTCATCTCATCAATGCAGGAAAAACATTTGATACATGTAGTATCATTTCATAATTAAATCTCTCAACAAGTAGGGTTTAATAGAAATATATTTTGGAGAAGGAAATGGCAACCCACTCCAGTGTTCTTGCCTGGAGAATCCCAGGGACGGGGGAGCCTGGTGGGCTGCCATCTACGGGGTCGCACAGAGTCGGACAGAACTGAAGCGACTTAGCAGCAACAGCAGCAGAAATATATTTCAATGTAATAGCAGCTATATATGACAAGCCCACTGCTAGCATCACAATCACAGGTAAAAAGCTGAAAGATTTCCTGTAAGCTCAGGAATGAGACACCACTCAGATCAGGAGAGTGATCCACTTTCACCACTCCTATTCAACATGGGACTGGAAATTCTAATCAGTAATTAGTTAGGGAAAATAAATAAAAGGCATTTAAATTAATAAAGATGAAATAAAATTGTCTCTTTTTGAAGATGACATGATCTCATAAATAGAAAAGCCTAAAGACTCCACCACTAAAGTGTTAGAACTAATAAGTAAAATTGCAGTATACAAATCAATATTAAAAAATCAGTGGCATTTCTATATGATGACAATGAATTATCCCCAAAAGGAATTAAGAAAACAATCCCCTTTACAATAGCATCAAGAAGAATAACACATTTAATAGTATTTTCAAACAAGAAGATAAACATCTATATACTGAAAACTATAAAACATTGATTAAATAAATTGAAGAAATCACAAATAAATGGAAAGGTATCTAATCTCATGTTTATGGATCAGAGGAATTAATATTGTTAAGATATCCATACTATCCAAAACATCCACAGATTCAATGCAATTCTTGTCACAATTCCAAAGGCATTTACCTTAAAATAGAAAAAATAGCCACTATATTCATATGGAAATATAGATAACCCTGAAGAGTTAAAGCAATCCTGAGCAAGAAAACAGCTGGAGGAGTCACACTTCCTGACTTCAAATTATATTGCAAAGCTGTGGTAATCAAAACAGTATGGTACTGGTATAAACAACAGATATACAGACCAGTGGAATTTAAGGAAACATCCAGAAATAAGTCTATGCATACATGGTCAACTAGACTTCAACAAAGGCTCTAGGAATGCACAATGGTGAAAAGTTAGTCTCTTTACTAAATGGCATTGGGAAACTGTATGTCTACATGCAAATAAAATGAGGTTGAACATCATAGACAAAAATCAGCTCAAATTGGATTAAAGACTTTAAACATTAGATCTGAAAAGATAAAACTCCCAGAATAAAGCATAGTGAAAAAGCTACTTAACATTAGTCTTGGCAAAGATTTTTTGCATTTGACACCTTCAGCACAGGCTAAGTAAAATAAGCCAATATAAAGACAAATACTGCAGAATCTCACTTACATGTGGAATCTAAAAAAGTTGAATTCAGAGTAACAGAAAGTAGAATGATGGCTACCAGGGGCTGGGGGAGAGAGACACTGAGAGACACTGGTCAAAGTATACAGACTCTCACTTGTAAGATGAATACATTCTAAAGAGCTAATATACATCATGGTAACTATAGTTAGTAATAATGTATTTTATACTTGCAATTTGCTAAGATAGTATATCTCAAGTGCTCTTACCACATAAAATGGTAACTCTTTTAATTGGCTGATTGTGATAATCAATTCATAATGTGTATACATCTCAAAATATCATTTATACCTTAATGTATACAAGTTTTATTTGTCAGTCATACCTCAATAAAGTTGGGAAGAAATACAGATCAGATCATGATGACTTCCCATCCCTTTTAGAATAAAACCCAAATTCTATGCCTTGGTCAAAAGGATCTTGTGTGCCCTGGCTCACAGCTGCCATCTGACATCTTCTCTTTCACTCTGTAACCCCTGTCCTCACTGGCCTCCTTGTCATTTTTCCAGCATGGCAAACTCCTTACCATCTCAGGGTTCTACATTTTCTGCCCTTCCTGTCTGGTATGCTCTTTACCCAGATTCTGGCATAGCTAGTTCCCAAACGTCATTCACATCTTAGTTTACATGTCACCTTTGCAGAGAGAATGTCCTTGGCTTCCCTGTTTAAAATATTTGTTCCTCAACCCCTTCTTTTCTATTCTTTACCTTTTTTTTTTTTTTTAACTTTTTGTTATCTTCCATTTTTATTTATTTGTGTTTGGCCTGTCTCTCTGAGGTTGGCTGCTTCTAAAATGGCTAATGATCTCTGCCTTCTGCTATTTGTACCCTTGTGAAAATTTCCACCATCGTGAGTGTCAGTGGGACCTAGTAACTCCTTTCTAATGAATAGGATCTGCAAAAGGAATGGGATTTGGTTACAAAAATGACTGTGACAGCCATTTTGCCTTCTCTTGCATCCTGTCTTGCTCTGGAAGCAGCAAACCACCATGCTGCTAGTAGCCTGTGGAGAGGTCCATTTGGTAAGAAACTGATGTCTCTGGCCCACAGTCAGCAAGGGCTTAAGGCCTGTAAATAGCCACATAAGTGAGCTGGAAGCAGATTCTTTCCCAGTTGGGCCTGAGATGAACGCAGCCCTAGCGGACACTTTGTGCCTTGTGACCCTGAGTTGGAGGCCCTGAGCTAACTCTCAGAAACTGAGATAATAAACATGTGCTGTTTGAATCGACTCTGTTTTGGGGTAACTTGTGACACAGCAATGAATAATTAACATCTCCAGTAGAATGTAAGCTCCAAGGAGGAAAGGAGTTCCTGCCTTGTTTGGTATTCCCTCCCAAGTAGGTAACATAAAGCCTGGAACCCGGAGGTACACAATAAACACTGGCTTTAACTGAGTAGGGGACACTGGGGTAGGGTGCGGGATGCTGGGTTTCACAAAATATGTCACATGGAAGTTTGAACCAATGCTGATGTTTAAACAGGCTTTTCTTAGGGCCAAAGGTGACTCCAGAGGCCTCAGGAGTACTCAAGTAACAGACTTCCTGGAAATACCAGGCTCTCAGTACTAATCTCTTGACCATGATTATTGAGGTTGGTCTGGGTGGTTTAGCAAACTCTCAGAGTGCCTGGACAAGATCAAGTTTGGAGTTGCTCTGCACCTTGAGAAGACTGACTCAAATTGCTCACATTTTCCTCATCTCTGAAGAACTCACAGGGCTCTTGGTCATACACAGAATGAACTGCATAATGGGCTGTGGTTTGTTTCCAATAAATGGTGGTCTCTTTCTCCTCAGGGAGCTTATTATATGAAGAGATAAGATTCATACATAAAAAAGATAACTAATATGGAGTGGAATGTTTGTACTGTTAAGTACCAGATGTTTCTGAGGCATCAATTATAATGGAATATTTAATTATTCTTTGGTTCTTTTTCTATCTTGTCGGGTGTGGGGGGCACATTTGTCACTTGGGAATGGCACCAGAGAACTCCATAATTTTTCCTCATGAGAACTAGAAAGAAAGAAAGCTGAAAATGGTAAAGTAAAACCAGTTTTACTGGTGAAGACATGGAAAAATGTGGTAGGAAAAAAAAAATCAGAGCATAATAGATTTATTCCTACTACTGATTAATCATAGTATTAATTTTATATGATTTGAAGAACATGCATTGTTCTTAAAGGCTTAGTATCCACTTCTAGGAAAGATGGAACAGGGTTTCTCCATCTGTTCCTTCACAGGAAGAATCACATTGAAAATAATGATTTCCTTCTAATGCCTTACTCGAAATTATATCAATAAGTCCTTGGGATTCTATGGAAAACTAATAATGATGATGATAATGGTCATAACCATAGGGTTTTTTTTCTCTTTCTATATGCTGACTAACATGCAGACTGTGAGCAGTTCTTTTGGAATGCAAGGGGAAAGAATGGATGTGAAATTATATCAGAAATTTCCAGCTTTCTGAAAGAAATTTTACTTTTAAAGGAAAATAACAGCATAGTAGGAACTGAATGGAAATTAGCACACTCAGTACTATGGAGAAAAAGTGACCATGGCTGTCTGCACACATGGACTGGTCATTCAAACTGGCTCAAAAATTCCATTTTCCATCAGTGGTCTGTGTGTGTCCACATGGTGCAAATAGCCCAAGCAGGGTTTTTGAGGTGTTGGCATCACCAATGAGTGCCAGATGGAATGTGGTGAAAGTTCTGATTTGGACCTTTCAGACCAGAGGTACTTGCCAAAATGGATGGATCCTTCTGGCCACCTCTTGTAAGTATAGCCACAGGTATTCCGTTGAAACCTGTGGGTGAGAAAGACATAAACAGTTGCTATAAATTTGTCAGACCGGGAAGCCACAGGCCGTTGAGTAAATGGTAAACCCAATGGCCCAAGAGAACAAAGGAGGCTCTTTTCATCAGAATGATCAGGCTCATTCAACAAATATTTATGGAGCGCCTACTCTCTGCCAGACCTAATAGAAACCAACAAGGTCTCTTATTTAAAGAGTGCTTGAAGTAGGGGAGCAAAACCCCAAATCACCTGGGATGGTGTGGCCCTGGCTGTGCACTGCAACTTGATGGAGAGGAAGAGCCACTGTTCTGGGGGCAGGCAGGACAACCTGAATGGCATCTGTTCTGCCCACAGACTCTTGGGGGTGCTGCTCTTATAGAGTGAGTCCTCTGCCTTGGTTTGTTCAGACCAAGACCTTTCTTATTTTGGAGGCAAGGCAGCTTTTGCTGTAGCATTTCACAAACAAATCAGTGATCTCAGGGCAAGTGAAATAACATCATGTCTAAACTGAAATCTGAATTTCATCTCCCTGAGTTGATATTTGTCAGTTGCAACTATCACTTTCACTTATCACTTTCATGCATTGGAGAAGGAAACGGCAACCCACTCCAGTATTCTTGCCTGGACAATCCCAGGGACAGAGGAGCCTGGTGGGCTGCCATCTGTGGGGTTGCACAGAGTCAGACACGACTGATGTGACTTAGCAGCAGCAGCAGCAGCAATTATTGAGTTATAAAGTTTAAAAAGGATGTTGAATGTTAATTTACTCACCACACTTCTGGTTCATATGATTCTAAAAAGATGAAAACATCTCCTCTTAAGGCAGGTCTTCTGAAAAGGAGAGGCCATTTCTTCTTGTAGTAATGGATTATGATGTTTCATTGCCACCATAGTTAATTATTTTTTATCATAGTTCAGATCAGATCAGTCACTCAGTCATTTCTGACTCTTTGCGACCCCATGAATCGCAGCACGCCAGGCCTCCCTGTCCATCACCAACTCCCAGAGTTCACTCAGACTCACTTCCATCGAATCAGTGATGCCATCCAGCCATCTCATCCTCTGTCATCCCCTTCTCCTCCTGCCCCCAATCCCTCCCAGCATCAGAGTCTTTTCCAATGAGTCAACTCTTCGCATGAGGTGGCCAAAGTACTGGAGCTTCAGCTTGAGCATCATTCCTTCCAAAGAAATCCCAGGGCTGATCTCCTTCAGAATGGACTGGTTGGATCTCCTTGCAGTCCAAGGGACTCTCAAGAGTCTTCTCCAACACCACAGTTCAAAAGCATCAAT